>NW_005353789.1:434651-456205 GCF_000412655.1 Myotis brandtii | reverse complement strand
GAGAGAGAGCAATATATTGAAAACCTATTTGAAGAAATAATGACAGAAAACTTCCCCTACTTGGTGAAAGAAATAGACTTACAAGTCCAGGAAGTGCAGAGAACCCCAAACAAGAGGAATCCAAAGAGGACCACACCAAGACACATCATAATTAAAATGCCAAGAGCAAAAGACAAAGAGATAATCTTAAAAGCAGCAAGGGAAAAACAGTCAATTACCTACAAGGGAGTACTCATAAGATTGTCAGCTGATTTCTCAACAGAAACTATGTAGGCCAGAAGGGAGTGGCAAGAAATATTCGAAGTGATGAATAGCAAGAACCTACAACCAAGATTACTTTACCCAGCAAAGCTATCATTCAGAATTGAAGGTCAGATAAAGAGCTTCACAGATAAGGAAAAGCTAAAGGAGTTCATCACCACCAAACCAGTATTACATGAAATGCTGAAAGGTATCCTTTAAGAAGAGGAAGAAGAAGAAAAAGGTAAAGATACAAATTATGAACAACAAATACACATCTATCAACAAGTGAATCTAAAAATCAAGTGAATAAATAATCTGATGAACAGAATAAACTTGTGAATATAATAGAATCAGGGGCATAGAAAGAAAGTGGACTGACTATTTTCGGGGGGAAAGGGTGTGGGGGGGTGCGGGAAGAGACTGGACAAAAATCGTACACCTATGGATGAGGACAGTGGGGGGCGGTAAGGGCAGAGGGTGGAGTGGGAACTGGGTGGAGGGGAGCTATGGGGGGGGGGAAGGAACAACTGTAATAATCTGAACAATAAAGACTTAATTAAAATAAAAAAGTTTTAATTTCAGACCATCCATAAAATGGTGGAATGGTAATAATGTGGAATTTGGAGTCTTAGATTGACTCCAGCAGACACATAAATGTGAGCAATTGATTTAGTCCTTCTGTGTTTCAGCTTTCTCATCAGTAAAGTGGATTCTTTTTAGGGTCAAATGTGATTGTTTTAAACTGCTTTGTGAATGACAAAGCTCTGTGCAGAGAGCAGATGGCAGCCTGGTACAAGTGCAAAGCTCTCCATCTTTTTCTCGCCTGAAACACAGGACAGCCAAGATAAGCTCACTTTTGCAGTGAAGAGGGTGGGGGAAGAGAAGAAATTGTGGAAGCCCCTCTGCTCTCCTTCACTCATTTCACGTCTCTCCTCTCCTGCTCTCCTTTAGGCTCTTCACAGTAAACCTAGGTGGGATCCTCCTTGCCTTCCTGCAGTTAGAACTCTCTTCACTTACTGTATGGGGTTCCTAGGGGTGTCTTAACAAATGACCACAAACGTGGTGAATTAAAACCACAGGAATTTATTCTCTCACTTCTGAAGCCCAGTCTGAAATTGTTACAGGGAAACCCTCAGTTGGGCTTGGGCTGCCTGTTGCTGTGTCCAATAAAGAAGGCAGGGTTGAAACATATTAGGCGTTTATTGAGAAGGCTAGCCAACCAAGAAGACAGGGCGCTTACAAGCATCAAATCCTGTCTCACAGCAAGGTGCAGGGGACAGGATTTTATAGGGGAAGGGGCTAGGGTGAGGCTGGGAAGGAATGCAGCTACGTGCAGGCCTGGGGGTATTGTAATGAGTAATCAGGCGATGAGATAATGTTTTGACTCCTGGTGGGTAGTGTTATAGTAATCACTATGGTACTTAATGTTAGGACCTTAGAATGTAAGACTTAAAGCATGTAACCCTGTGTGGACTGTTATAGTAATGTTAGATATAGGAATGCTGTGTGGGACCCAGGAATGCACCCTCCTAGCTCTGCTTAGTACTGATAAACAACCTATCTGATGCTCAAAGCCTGTATACACCCATAGATTAACAGACACCGGGTGGATCCACATGTGGCAGCCGCTGATAACACACACCAACGAAGACCACGCCTCCAGAGGGGTATATAACCAGACAGCAGCGTGTTGCTCTCCAGTGCATAGCTCTCCTGTCGCCAGAGCGTGAGGACCTGTGTGTGCTCACGTCTAGGTTCCCAGTACGAAACTCTGCCCAATTAACTGTCGATCAACGAATGAGCCAGCAGCCAATGGCGCCGTCTACCCCTGTGTGTGTGTCAGCGAGCATCGCCGGGTGGATCCTTCCCAGCCTCTGAAACCCATCAGGAACTGGTAAATAAACCCCCTGTGTGCTTGCATCTAACCTGTTTGTCTGTGTGTAATTTCTCCGGCTCAGCTCAGATCTCGGTGCTGTCTCTGCGAACGTGTCTGACCAGAAGGTATTGGTGTAAGCCTCAAGCGGATGGTCCAGACCACCTGTGCATGTCCCACTTAGGAGCAGCACCCCCCGCACCTTGACATAGATGACGGGCCTTAAATATATAAAAATAGAAACTTATTTGGGACAGGTAGGTCTGGCCATGCTTTTCAGTTCTGTTTGCTGGATTCACAGCTGAGTCACCTCCTCAATCGCTTCGCACAGGCCTTGAAAAGGAAACTTTAAGAAAACTTTTATTATTACTGAAAGGGCGAGGGCTATGCCCTCCATCTTGCCCCAGGGTAAGTGCTCCATCTTACCTTGGCCACGTGCTTGGCAAGGAGCTTCTTCCCGGAAGTCTAAGCCTCTGCTAGCCACACCCAGGAACAAGACACCGACTTGCGCCTGGCCAATCGGCAAGGCCACAGCCCTTTCTCCTCCCCTTACTCCAACCCCCTATAAAACCCCTCTCCACACAGAGTTCTCTCTCTCTCTGCTTCCTGTCGCTGCGTCGGCAAGGTGGGGGAGCCGAGCTAGCTCGAATAAAGACTCTTATGCTTTTGCATCGGACTGGCTGGCTCCCTGATGTGGTTTCTTGGGGATCCTGAAATCTGGGCATAGCATTTACGTTTCAGATTAATTCAGGTGCTCTATCTTTTAGGTTATAGGTCCACCCCCCCCCCTATCAAAATCAAGGTGTCTGCTGAGTCATGCTCCCTCCAAGGACCCCAGGGTTCCTGGGCTTGGGCCTGCATTACTCTACTCACTGCCTCAGTCTTCACATGGCCTTCTGCCTGTCTTTTCCCGTTTCTTTATAGACACCATCTTAGATTTAGGGCCCTCCCTAATCCAGGATAATGAGATTTTTTATTTTCAGTATGTTACCTAACCAAAGTTTATAACCAATGCTTCAGAAGGCCAAAACTCAAAACGTCAAGAGTTTGGAGTAAGGAGAGATTTATTGATTGAGAAGGTGCCAACACAGATGGTGGGAGATCTAATGGTGCCTCAAATCCATCTTGCTCACTGGACTAGGTTAAGGGACTTTAAGGAGTTAGAGGGAACAGGTATACAGAAGTGCTGGTAGGGCAAGATTTAATTGGTGGATCTCAGAACTTGGCCATTTATGGTAAGGGGCACCAACTCCGGATCTTTCTAGATAATAGACCCTTGGCTTCTGAAAAGGTTTGGATGCTTAAGTTATGACCTGGTCCTTTGGTTCTATACTGTATGTGTTTGTGTTTGTGTGTGTGTGTGTGTGTGTGTGTGTGGGCAGGGAGGGGCACTTTGGTTTTCAAAGATTCCAGCAGTTGTGTTGTCCTTGTTTTCGTAAACTGGCAGACCACGTTTAATTTTGAGAAACCAAGTGCTTGGACGTCTTCATTCATAACTTGTTTTTTATGACCAAGTTATCATTTTTCCCCTTCTCAGTGGGAAAGGGGGTTTATGATAACTAACTGGTAGGAGGTGCAGAGGACAAACATTTACATTCTTGGCAATTTCCTCCTTGGCAATTCTCCTCCTTGGCCTCCTCCCTTCTGTTTCCCACTTCCTCCACGCCCTGAGGAAGGGCCATTTTCTCTACAGTATTTGCTATCAACAGTTTCCATTCAGTTTGCTGGCTCTCCTAGTTTTTTTCCAGTTTCAGTTAACACCGGTAAGAGACCATCAGTGATGGGCCGGAAAACCTGGGCAGCCGGATTTTCTTATCTACTGCACTCCCAGAATCCGGATTCTCATACTCAGTCTTAAAATCAGATCACCTCTCTAAGAAGCATGAAGTGAAGTAAATACCCACATCAGCGCTAGCAAGGCAGTAGTGCGGCGATAATATCCAGGAGGCGCTGTCAGCTTGGTGAAGGCTCGCCAGCTTGGCGTTTTTCTGCAGCTCTCAGTGCACTTGAGGGTTGCGTGAACAGTAAGGGAATCTGTGGTTGGATTCTTACCACAGGAAGAGAGCGAGCCTCAGCTGAAAGATTTCTGTGCCAGGGAGACAGCAGCTGAGTGTGTAGGCGACTCGCGGAGAGAGTTCTCACCCCGCCCTAGAAAGCTCAGCTCGGTAGGGGACGGAGGGGAAGGTGTGGGGGACCTGGGAGCGGGGTAAACGGAGCTCGCTGCGCTCTGAGCATTTCGCTCTCCCCGAAAATCCTTGCAAGAAGTTGTTGTGCGCCCACACAAACAAGACCTTCTCAAGCATCCCGGGCACGTAGTAGTTCGTTTGGGGGTGGTGGAGAGAATGCCAACATTTTGTAGGTGAAAATTCTGCTCCTGAAGGGATTCCCGCTGAGAGTGCTGGGGGAGGCGGGGCAAGGGGACGAAACGAGGACGCCCAGGAGACTGCGACGCTCTCGGAGCCGATCCAGCTTGGGTGCTCCGGGTTGGGTGGCGGAGGAGGTGGGGCCAGGGCGGCGCGCAGAAATAGGGCTTCGGGCGGCGGAGCGCCGCCAGCCACCAGTACAGTCTCCTGCCCGAAGCCAGTTCCCACCGAGGCTGGGGTGGTGCAGTGCGGGACGCTCGCAGGGATCCTTACTCCCCAAGGGCCTCGGTGAGTCACCCGCTGAGTTGTCGCGATCGCAACCCAGAGGAAATCAGGCACCGGGTGGGGCGTGTTCCGGGCGCTGCGGGGTCACCCCAGCTCGCCTCTCCTGGCTGGTGCCACCGGCTCTGCGTGCGCCGCGGTGGCTTCCTCGCTGGTCTGGGTCGCCAGCGGAGAAAGAGTTAACCGGCCACCGCAGGAGGAGCCCCAATAGGAAGGAAGGAAATTGCCATCGTTCTGAAAGTTTTTCCTTCCTCTCTTTTTCCCCTGCAGAGGTGAGTGCCGGGAGGCGGCGGCGCTGATTCTCCCGGGCCGGGCTCCGCGCCTCTGCTCCAGGAGCTGCCGCCCGAGTGCCTGGGGACAGGGACAGCCGTCGCGCTCGGACCTCCGCCGGGACCCCTTCCGAAAGGGTGCGCACAGCCATGGAGGGCGCAGAGCTGGTGGGGAAGATCCTTTTCACCTGGCTGACGCTGGTGCTCGGCCTCATCCTCCTGCCTTCGGCCTTCGGGGTGTCTCTGGGCATCTCCGAGATGTACATGAAGATCCTGGTGAAAACTTTAGAGGTGAGTGTCCCCGCACCTCGGAGGGCTTCAGGGAGAGTCTGGGGGTACGGACCGAGGGTAGAGCCCAGTTTAGGGGGGACCAGTTCTGAAGGCCAGTGGTCCGCAGGGTGTGCGTTTCGGTTTATCCTCTGCAGTAGCGCCCAGACAGCTTCTGCAGAGCTGGAGAGATCGGGGCTGGGACCCCTGGACCACTCTATTGTTCCTCTTCTTGGAGGCAGAACTACCCCACCCGGTGCTCCGTTATTATTATTTTTACGGACAGATTAGCAGTGCGGCCGCCTTTTCTATCATTCGCTTTCTTTCTATCCGTCACGCAGTGCGCTGTCGCTTCACTCTCCCAAGTTTTTACAACCCCTGGTTTCAGAGGTCCTTTCCTGTACTAAGGCGTCATGTTTGTGCTCAAGATAAGAAACCAATTGCTGAATGGTAGAAAAAAAAATCTGATAATATTTTAATGAAGTAATGGAAATTTTATCTAATTGGTGGCACTTGAAATGTCATTGAACGTGTGTCTTTGACCTCTGTCCTCCTTACATTCCTCTTTCCAAATCCTGCAAAGAAAGGGATGTGGTGCAGGCGGGCCCAGTGGGGAACGGCTGCAGCTTCATTGTATATGTGGCTTCATTCAATGACAAGGGCTCTCCTGCTCACTGTCTCAGCATCTACTCCCCAAAGCCTTGGAAGACAGGGGGGCACTTATCCCCCTTTTATACAGATAAGGAAACTGAGACTCAGTTCAGTAGTTTGAATGAAGTGGTCAGAACTAAGGAGAGGGTGTGTTTGCCTAGTGGTCAGGAGTACAGTCTTTGGGTACAGATTTTCTTAGATGTGATACCAAACTCCCAGCTCTGCTTCTTAATACCAGGCTTTAGGGAAGCCTCATTTTTCTCATCTATCCAACAGGAGGAACAATAACGCTGATTTCCATAGGCTTGTTTAAGTATGTTAAAATATGCCAAACATCTCAGATGGGTGCTGAGACATGTTATGTAAGTGTTTGCTGCTATTCAAAGAATAATAATATTATTTAGGGTCTAGTGTCCTCATTTCTCTAACTTTTAATGTGGGTTCTCATTTTTCTGTCCTTATTTCCTATCTCAGGATGAAACCCAGCCTGCATGGTGGCTCCTACATCTATCTATCTATCTATCCATCTATCTATCTATCTATCTATCTATCTATCCATCTATCTATCTATCATCTTTCTATCTATCATCTATCTACCTACATCTATCTATCTAAACCCCTTAACTAAGTGCCAGGCGGGTAGTTAATCACCTAGGAACAATCACGCTTAAACTACATAATCTTTATTTAGGATAATCTCCTTCAGTTACTTCCTTGTAGCTTAACAGAACAGTAGAGTAGTGACCTTGGAATGGAGATAACAAATGCCCTAACCTTTGGAATAGAATGGATAGGATTAAAATCAAATGGTATAAATATAGATGTAACAGGAGAATAAAGGGAGAACCTGGCTAGAGAACCTGGCTATGCTGATCAACTGAACGCTGTCTCCGTGTCCTTCATTCTTCGCCGACTCCATCCACACCTTTGGGAACTCTTGGACTGCTGGGGCTGGACCCCGGCATCTATCATCTATCATCTATCTATCTATCTATTTATCTATCTTATCTATCTTATCTTATCTATCATCTATCTATCTATCTATCTATCTATCTATCTATCTATCTATCTATCTATCTATCTATCATCTCCAATCTGCTGGTTTCATACCTGGAGATGGTTTGCTAATCTTTCACCTATTAATCTCCTGCAAATCTTTTCTATCTGCTGATAACAGGAGATTCTGTTATTTGTACGTGGGAGATATTTCTCAGTTGTTTTTTTTAAATCCTCACCAGAGAATATGCTTTTATTCATTAGAGAGAGAGAGAGAGAGAACAAGAACGCTATGAGAAGGAAACATCTATCAGTTGCCTCTGGCTATCAGTTGCCTCCCACATGGGCCCTGACCCTGATCAAACCAGCAATCTGGATATGTGCCCTGACCAGGAATCAAACCCGCCACCTTTGGTGTAGAGGACAACACTCCAACCAACCAAACCACACCACCCAGGGTTTTCTTACTGACTTCACACTCTGAACATGGTCACATCAAGCTGCCTCCTACTGTTTGACTTCTTCAGGATATTCTCCTTATAGCACAGGATCCTCTTCAGCTGGTGTTCACTCTTTCTCAGAACGCTGAAATAATTGAGCTGTTCTTCCATACAGCAATGTCTGTTGGACTTTATACCCAAGTAAGGATGGAGTGAGGGTAAATCGCACAGACTGGCTTCCAGGTGCCGACTCCTGTGTTTCTTGCTTTAGTACCATAATTCAAGGTACAGCTAAAGCTATGTCCTGGAGAGAGAACAGTAATTGCTGTCAGCCTGGCAAATAACTACTATACTTTGAAGAGATATCACCGGTCTAGGATATGGCCTTCAGTTTGGCAGCACCTTAAGTTTTCATTTTTGTCCATCTTGAGTTGAAGAGACTTTCAGAAATGGACTCTTTGTTCATCAAACTATCAAGAACAATTTCGAATTGTTGTGGGAGACCCATCACTTGGCTTGGAAACCAGGTAGAGGTGGCATAAGGAACCATCCTCTTTGTCAAGACTAAGTTATTAGGTCAGTGAGATGCTTGGCATATATGGAATTAGGATGGGGATTCATTGTGTGAGCCAACTCTGACTTGTTGGTTGTAGTTGCCTGGAGCATCTGTGTTAGGAAGAAGCTGGGCTTATCAGGAAAGAGTTGCGATCCCACAGTGATATCTGCTTTAGGCAAAGGGGATGAAAGTGGCAACCCAGCGCTCCCCATCCTCCCACTAGAACAGCAGTAGTTGTTTCAAAGACATTTCTGTTAGGCGGGGATTAGTATAGGGGATTACTTTTTCTGACTATAGGAATAGTTCCCTTAAAAATTGTACTTGTTGTTTAGTATTAGAACATCTTTGTTAGTGTTCAGTATTAGAACATCTTGAGTTCTGGGCAAATACCCTGGCTTTTTGTAGATTCCATTCAAGGTCCAGCCTTTCCTTATTATGTCTCCACATTATTCCTTAGTATGTTTGCAGCTGATTTGGTTGTTTCTTTTGCGTTCCTGTCCCAAGAACATTCTATGGGCTCTTTGATTGAAAGTTGAAAAATCTCAAGTTTCCCTGGTTACAACCTACATACTGTTTAAAAGGTCATTTAGTTTTGTACACTATATATTTACTTTTCTAAGTTTTATTGACAATGGATGGCTTTTTCATGACCATAAACTCAAATTCTGGAATTTTAAATGTGTGTGGGGTGCCTTCTGAATAGCTGATTGTAGTAACTGCTATTTGTCAAGGAACTGACCCAGCTCTTCTCTAACTCCTTCTTAGCTGCTTATCATTTCAGGTAATAATTTTTTATTGAGAACCTACTGCATGCTGCCTTGTGCATTGCTGAATATCTCTATACTAGTGGCCCAGGGCACGGATTTGTGCACATTGAAAGGAAATTAATTAGAAGAACGGCAGCTCGGCAGTAAACCAGATTCGGGGCCGACAGTGCCCCAGCAACAACATAACCCACTGCTGAAGGTGGAATCGAGCAGCCCCAGGAGGAATCGGGTTCCCTTCTTTCTGGTTCTGGGGCGCGTCACCTGAGAACTGCGGCTGCCAAGTCACCACAGTTCGGCAGCTTCTGCATTGAGCGTCTGCACCCTAATGGTCAGTGTCTGTCATATGTACTGGCTGGTCGGATGGTCGGACGGTCGCTTAGCCTTTTATATATATAGATGTGTGCATAAGCTCCTGATATGGCAAGCCACTTGAGGACAAGGCTTGAATTCTTAGTGATTCTCTAAACTACTGATTTTCAAGGGCTACATAATAATTTCTAAGGAATGTCACAATTATATTGGGAAAATTGTTTTAGGAATGTAAACTATGAAAAGTAAAATTTTGGCTGAGAAAATGGTGTGTAGAGAGTGACCCATCTGGATGGTGGGGTGTATGTATCTGAATCTCTAGAAGGGTGTGTGAAGTTTTCATGTTTATCAGAGAGGAACATGGATTAAAGGTTGAAAAATGCTATTGTCAACGAGGAAAGTTAATTGTAAGGTTAATGATAGAGGTGAAAAGGTTAAAAAGTTGCAATTCATTGGCCTAAGATTAGAGGGGAATAAAGAATGGGAAGAGTATTTACTAGAGGCCTGATGCACAAAATTCTTGCAAGAATAGGCCTTCTTTCCCCTGGTTGCCAGCACCAGCTTCCCTCTGGCACCTGGGACCTGGGCTTCCCTCACAGCCCCGGCTCCATCCAGATGATGGTCTGGAAGGATATCTGGTCTAATTAGCATATTACACTTTTATTATTATAGAATAGATTTTTAAAATTTTATTTGTTTCTTTTTTTAATTCCCCCTCAATTTTTGAGGAATAAGATGGAAGCATGAACAAGTTCTTTGAAATTTCTGGCCTTGTAACCTTGGACAGGTTACCTAACCATCTCAACCTTAGTTTCTACTTGTGTATATAGGAATATGCCTCTAAGAGTTATTGTGCAGATTCTATGAGGAGAGGTGAATAAAAGCACTTGATGCATAGTAGGTGCTCAATTCTTGGAGTTTGAATTAAAAAACTCTTTGGTCTTTTTTGTTTTGTTTTCTTCTATGTGGCTAAATTTTAACCTACCTTCAGATCTTTGATAGGTTAGCATATATGCTCAGAGCAGATAATTCCTGCCTTTTATTTTAATTCTCATTCTTTCCCTTTACCCTCTTTTCTGTCCACCAATTAGTTTCCATCATTTTAAAAAGGCATGTGATGTGGTGGTCATTGGATAGATTATCTATCTATTTATTTATTTATTTGCTTATTTCTTTATTGTTAGTATTACAGATGTTCCCCATCTCGTTCCTCCCTCCACCCAACCCCTGCCCCACCCAGGCCTTCACCATACTCTTATCTCTGTCCATTGGCTATGCATATATGTGTATATGTTCTTTGGTTAATCTCTTCCCATCACCCCTCCCCTCTGAGATCTGACACTCTGTCCCATGTAACCATGTCTCTGGACCTATTTTGTTCATGTTTATATTGTTCATTAGATTCTACATATAAGTGAGATCATGTGGCATTTGTCTTTCTCTGTCAGACTTATTTCACTTAGCATAATAATATCCAGGTCCTTGCTGTCAAAAGGGTAAGAGATTCTTCTTTTTTATGGCCATGTAGTATTCCATTGTATAAATGTACCACAGCTTTTTTATGCACTCATCTGCTAATGGGCACTTGGGCTGTTTCCAGATCTTAGCTATGGTAAATAATACTGCTATGAACATAGGGATGCAGATATTCTTTCTGATTGGTGTTTCAGATAAGGATTCTTAGGCTATATTTCCAGAAGTGGGATTACTGGGTCAAATGGCAGCCCCATTTTTAATTTTTTAAGAAAACTCAATGTTTTCCACAGTGGCTGCACCAATCAGTATTCCCACCAGCAGTGTACTAGGGTTCCCTTTTCTCCACATCCTCTCCAGCACTTGTCATTTGTTGATTTGTTGATGTAGCTATTATGACAGGTATGAGGTGATACCTCATTGTTGTTTTCATTTGAATCTCTCTGGTGATCAGTGACTTTGAGCATTTTTTCATATGTCTCTCGGCCTTCTGTATGTCCAAGAATCACTTTGGAGAAGTGTCTATTTAGGTCCTTTGCCCACTTTTTAATTTGATTGTCTTCCTGGTGTTGAGTTGTATACTTTCTTTATATATTTTGGAAATTAACTGCTTAGCAGATGTATCATTGGCTAATATGTTTTCCCATTCAATGGGTTCCCTTTTATTGTTTTGATGGTTTCTTTTGCTGTGCAGAAGCTTTTTAGTTTGATGTAGTCCCACTTGTTTGTTTTTTCCTTTGTTTCTCTTGCTGTAGGAGACGTATCTGAAAATTCTGCTGCATGAGATGTCTGAGATTTTACTGCCTAGTGTTCTTCTAGGATTTTTTATGGTTTCACAACTTACATTTAAGTCTTTTATTCATTTTGACTTTATTCTTGTGTATGGTGTAAGTTGGTGGTCTAGTTTCATTTTTTTTGCATGTACCTGTCCAATTTTCCCAACACCATTTATTGAAGAGACTGTCTTGACTCCATTGTATGCTCTTGCCTCCTTTGTCGAATATTAATTGAGAGTAATGGCTTGGGTCGATTTCTGGGGTCTCTGTTCTGTTCCATTGATCCATATGTCTGTTCTTGGGCCAGTACCAGGCTGTTTTGATTACAATGTCCATGTAGTATAGTTTGATATATGTATAGTTTGTGTAGTTTGATATCTGGGATTGTGATCCTCCAACTTTGTTCTTCTTTTTCAAGATTGCTGAGGCTATTCACGGTCTTATTTAGTTCCATATAAAGTTTTGAAACATTTGTTTTAGATCTGTGAAATATGCATTTGGTGTTTTAATAGGGATTACTTTGGCTATATTTGAACATTTTAATTATATTAATTTTTTCAATCCATGAACATGGAATATTCTTCCATTTCTTTATGTCTTCCTCTATTTCTTTTTTTAAATGTCCTATAGTTTTCCGAATACAGGTCTTTTTCCTCCTTGGTTCAGTTTATTCCTAGATATTTTATTTTTTTCGTTGCAATGGTAAATGGGATTCTTTTTTAAAATTTCTCTTTCTGAGAGTTCATTATTAGTGTTTAGAAATGCCATCAATTACTGGATGTTAATTTTGTATCCTGCTACTTTGTTAAATTTAGCAGTATTTGGGTGAAGTCTTTTTTTTCTTTTTAATACCTGATTGGGACTCGAACCTGCCACCCTTTGGTGTATGGGGTGATGCTCCATCCAACTGAACCACATGGCTAGGGTTTTGGCACAGTGTTTAGAGTTTTCTATGTATAATATCATGTCATCTGCAAATAGAGTTTAACCTCCTCCTTTCCAAATTGAATGCCTTTAATTTTTTCTTGTTTAATTGCTGTGGCTAAGACTTCCAGTGCTATGCTGAATAAGAGTGTCTTGTTCCTGATCTTAAGGGGAACACTTTTAGTTTTTGCCCATTGAGTATAATGTTGGCTCTAGGTTTGTCATATTTGGCCTTTATTATGTTGAGGTATGATCCCTCTATTCCCGCTTTACTGAGAGTTTTTATCAAAAAAGAGTGCTGGATTTTGTCAAATGCTTTTTCTGTACCTATTGATATGATCATGTGATTTTTATCCTTCATTTTGCTTATGTGATGTATCATGTTTATTGATTTGTGAATATTGTACCAGCTTTGCATCCCTGGACAGATAGATTATTTTTTTCAATCTTTATAACAATGCTTGGTAATTGTCCCAGGTTTAGTGATGATGATAATGAGGCCCCAAGAGGTTAAAGTATTTTGTCTGAGATGGTGACAGCCTGGAAGTGGCAGAACTGCGATTCATATGCTTGTATGTCTGACTGCAGAGCAGGCACATTTTCACATTCACTGGAGAAGAAGCCCAAAGAAGAAAATGGTTTTCCAGTATAAATTCCCTGTTACATTAAATAACTTGTCCCACCTTAAAGTTTGCTAGTCTTGAACACTATAATTGCATTTGGTAGGACAGGCCTTTGGTGTTACCATTTCAGGAGATGTTATGTGTTCTGAACCTTGTCTGGTGACAGAACATGGAACTCTTTGTAGCAAATCATACTATTTAAGCAATGCTCTGTGTTAGTTTGCTAGGGTTGCCATAGCAAAGTACCACAGACTGGGTGACTTAAACAACAGAAATTTATTTCTTCCCCGTTATGAAGGCTGGAAGTCCAAGATCAAGGTGTTGGCAGGGTGCTTTCTTCTGAGGCCTGTCTCCTTGTCTTGCAGATGGCTGCCTTTTGCTGTGTCCTCACATGGCCCTTCTTCTGTGTGTGTGCATCCCTGGTATCTCCTTGTTTGGCCAAATTTTCTCATTTTATAAGGACAACGGGCAGATTGTATTAGGGTCCACCCTAAAGACCTCACTTTAACATAATCACCTTTTTAAAGGTGATATGTCCAAATACAGTTACATTCTGATGTACTGGAGGTTAGGGCTTTAACATATGAATTTGGGGGGGAACACACAAGTTAGTCTATAACAACCACAAAATATAAATATTTTCCATCAGATGAGCATGAAATAATTGTCCTAGTTGAAGGTAATTACTATTGATATAAAATATAAAATCAGATGCCTACCATAAAAGAAAACTGAGCTCGAAGACTGATAATGATTGTTTACAATATTTTGTTTTTATCATATTTGTGGTCTACTTACAATGATAATAGGTATAAAGCTTTAAAGTGAAAAACTATAGAGCCCTGGCCAGATAGGTCAGTTGATTAGAGCGTCATCCTTATGTGCTAAGGCTGTGGGTTTGATCCCAGGTCAGGGCACATACAAGAATCAACCAGTGAATGCATAAATAAGTGGAACAACAAATTGATGTTCTTCCCCCCCCTTCTCTAAAAATCAATAAGTAAAAAATTAAAAAGTAAAAACATAGGAATAAATCTTTACCTCTATTGAGAAAACGTGGGAGGTCTAGAGTTTAAGTTTTCAAGGAAGAGAAAAAGATGTAACCAGATTAAGACTGAGTCTTATTATAATTTGTGATTTGACATTTGAAGCCTGGAAGATTAGCCTCTATTTATAGGCTGTACTCTAAGCACAAATGGCATGTTCCTACTTGGCTCTTTGGAATGTTGTGCAGGGGTCCTGATGTAGTCAGATCATGCCTTACTCTTTGACCTTCATGTACATATTTTAGGTTATTTATTTTCTATCAGTTTATTTTCTTATTTATTTGAAATTTTATTTTCATCTCTCTGAATTATCCCTCTGAGCTTATCAATAATTGATATGTCTTGCCGTATTTAATAAATTCTTTTTGTTCCTCGAAGGTGCTTAAGTTCTAATTATAATTATTACAATGCATTTCACCTCTCCCTCCTTGGCTCTCCTCCCCCCCCCCCCCCCCCAAATCAGTCAATTTAGCCAGTGTTAACTTCTGGAATTGTAATAATCTAAATAATATTTTAATGGCTCCTTTTCTAAACTAGAAAAAATAACCATTGTGATTTTCTTGAATGCTGTCAACAAGGTTAACTTGTAGTTGTAGTTGTTTTTTTTTTAAAGCACATTCAAAAACCCCCACAATTTTTATTGATTTTAGAGAGAGGAAGGGAAAGATAGAAACATCAATCGACTGGGGATTGAACCTGCAACCTGGCTATGTGTCCTGATCCTGACCAGAAATCGAACTCGCCACCTTTTGGTGCACAGGATGATGCTCCAATCAACTGAACCACACTGGCCAGGGCCAATTTGTAGTTTTTGAACTATGATGTTAATGGTAGATGATGTTGAAAATGCATTAAAAAAAGTGTAAGAAAAAAATAGCAAGTCACATCTTGGTATATTTCTTTACACTCCTATGTACATTCAAAGCAAAATGGGAGTTGATTTTTCCTGTTCTTAACTTCTCTCAAACCCCTGGTTACTCCTAATTCTAACATTTTCCCTATGTATCTTAAAACATAAGTGACCATCTGGGCATATGATTTCTTTAGTTACCGACTTCACTGATTGTTTTCCAGCTTTCCAAGTCTCACTCTGTCTTCCTTTTCAAGCTTATCGTTGATGCAGGCAATTAGGCTTGAGTGCATCTCACCCTTAAATGCCTAATTTACTATGAAAATAATAGCTATTCTTTGGGCCCTGATTTTTTACATGTGTTAATTTCATCTAATCCTCATAGCAAATCCTATGGGATAGGAACTATTATCTTCACTTTCCATATGAAGAGACTGAGGCCTAGAAGGATTAAGTAGCTTGAAACTCAGGTAGTCTTTTTTTTTTTTAAATTAATTACATTTTTATTGATTTTTTAGAGAGAGAGAGAGAGAGGAACTTTGATGTGAGAGAGAAACATTGATCAGTTGTCTACTGTACCCACCTGGGGACCAAACCTGCAACCTGGGCATGTGCCCTAACCAGAAATTTAACTGGTGACTTTTTGGTGACTGGACGATGCTCAAACAACTGAGCTACATTGGTCAGGGCAAACCCTGGTAGTCTTAAGGCTATAACCTGCGTCCTTGCCCAACATGCTTCACCACCTTTTCAAGGAGTAATTTATTGTGGTACCAGATTGTGTGTGAGTGATTTAAATGGGGTAAATGTGATCTGTTCCTCCTATCATTAAGGCATTATCAGAACTAATACAAGAGTATACCTGGGACTTGGAATAGTGCTACATCAGAGATTCAATGGGGGATCTCTTTAATTCAAGTAACACCAAGTCTTACTGTTTAATTACACTTCTGAATAAGCATGATTAAGTATGCTATACTGTGTCTATGGAACAGTTTAAATTAATGCTTCTTGTTTTTGAACAGTGGGCCACGTTACGAATTGAAAAAGGAGTCCCAAAGGAGTCAGTTCTTAAAAACTCAGCTTCTGTTGGTGAGTCTTTCTTTTCACTTTGATGGCTAAAATATCCAATATATGACGATATAAAATGTCCCATTTACATCTACTCAATTTGAACTTGTAATATGCATAGAGTAGTGCATTCTGTAGGATTGTTCATGATTCTTTTCAAAATAGTAGCTGCTTAAGTGTTGAATGAGTTGTTACTGTAAAGGAGGTAACGTTTGCTAGTTTACCTGTGTGTTCTTACAGGGTATTTGTAAAGGCATGCATTTAAAGGTGGTTGTTCATGGTTTTAAAGATGTAGTCAATGGCTTAAAAAAAAAAGTAATTGGACTAAACTGGGAATTAAACCTATTTTTGAGGTTTTATTAACACTATTCTAATTATGTGGCTTTCAAAGTATTCTGTTCCTCAGAATACTCTTTCCTGCTAAAAGCTAATTGATGATACATGGAAAAAAAACCCAAAAAACAAGAATCTCTTCTGTGAAATCAGCTTGGGAATCACCACATACTACACCTTCCTGTTGGAGAGTAGTGTCGTACAGTAACAAAGGCTCAGAAAAGTCCTGCAAGTAATGAAACTTGTTTAATTTTTGTTAGAAGTGAATTAACAAATCAACTGATTTAACCAGTCCCTGCTTCTGTCCCCAAGAAAACTGTTTACAAGAATTTTAAGAATTATTTAAGACAGTAGGTTCATAGGGGAGTAGAATTCTATGGGAGTAGTGGCTACAAATTAGTAAGAAATGAATCACTAGAGTTAATTAAAAGATTAAGTCTTTATGCATTTTTTCAAAAATAATTGTTGAAACAATTTTGTGCCCATCTAATTTGGGATTAAAGAAGGTCAAAATATTAAACAATTTATTAGAAGGAGTTTATCTTCTGGAGGCTTGTCTAAGAGGAGTTGTAGAAATTTTATTAAAAAAATAACTTATTTGAATGAAAGCATCTGTCTATTTCTGTATAATTTATTGTTATGTTCAAATGAGTGAAGCAACTAGTAGTTTTGTGATGTCTACTTAAATACCAAAGTATTATATTTATATAATATAAGAAAATATTTATACTAAGATTGGATATCCTCTTTGTAGTGCCAGATACCTTTCTCTCAGAGCAGATCTACTAATTTTTTGTTTTTCTGGGTTGGGTACATTTTTCATTTGTGTCCTGATGTTTTAAGGAGAGGACAAACTTTATTGCTGGTTTTCTGTTGTCTTTGGTGAGAATTTGGGCTTTCATTGATCTTGAGTGACTGTTTATGGGGCCCTATGTATTGAGGTGGTGGCAGTGGTGGTTCATCTCTTGGGTTATGAATTTAAAAGGGCACAAGGTGTTTCAATTTGGTAGTTCAGAGGCTCAAAAAATCACTAGGTGAGGGTGGCCAGTAGCCTTGGTCTAGTTTCTTTAGCCTATATGAAAGTGAATACTTTCACATGTTGGATTTTTGTTGTTGTTATGCATCTGTATTTTCTATTTTTGGTCTTTATTTTTCCCAAGGTACCTCCAGGAAAGAGTGGAAGTGGGAGTGAAAGAGTGGCAGTTGTTCAGGGGATCCTTCTAGAATTACTTGGGGATCCAAAGGTGATTAAGGCATGGTTCCTGTGGGGAGACAGGCATCCAAGAGGCCACTGTGATAAATGCTAAAACAGGTGCATCAGCAAAGGACAATGTGAGATCTGATTTAGGCTCTGACATGTGCAGCTTTCATCTCTGTTAATCCCACAACTGTTCATGGTATGCAGCTCTGCTCCCATCCTGACTTACTTCCTGCTTAGGTAGCTCTGTTCCAGGGTGTGTACATCCTGGTGTTTGGAGTCAGCCTGATTATTTCAATCCTAGATGACTGGTGGAGGGTGATGAAACACACAGCACTGGCCTGGCTGGTGCAATCTTCTGCCTTCGGAGCATCATGTCTCTGTACTGCAGCCAACAACCGCACAAGGCTGAGATGAGCCGGTTAAAGTTTAGGCCAGGGTCACAGGCAGACCAAGGCTCTCTCCCAGGAGTGAGGGAGCAATTTTGAGGTGTCTATCTATGATACTGCGCCAGTGATAGCTTTGTGCAACTGAGAAGAGATGAACTAAACGGGGAAATAGTTATATGTATTTTCTGCACCAACAAATTCCTTCTGCTGATCTTTTACTTGGTGAAGCACATTTTTGGAAACACTTAAGGCAGTGGTTCTCAACCTGTGGGTCACGACCCCTTTGGAGGTCGAACGACCCTTTCACAGGGGTCGCCTAAGACCATTGGAAAACACATATATAATTACATATTGTTTTTGTGATTAATCACTATGCTTTAATTATGTTCAATTTGTAACAATGAAATTGGGGTCAGCATAACATGAGGAACTGTATTAAAGGGTCGCGCCATTAGGAAGGTTGAGAACCACTGACTTAAGGTCTCCCTCCCCTTGCATTATATTTCATCTGCGCTTTTATTGAATAAGTCAACTGAAAAGTGAACCTATGGAAATGTTATTTGATTAAATAATCCTCTCTGTCTTTAGCCATATTCTATTGTGTCTTCTATTATAACTTTCTAAGTTATTAAACTTCAGATACGATGGTAAGATCTCTTTAAGAATATTATTACACCTTCCTCTTCTAGGTTTAGGACTTTTCCTCATTGTTGATACAAGGATGAGGTTCAATGTTTTTACTCCCTTCAAGTAACAGTCAGCTCTGGTAGGGAATATAGATTTATCCTCTATCCTAATTTTTGTTCTCAGAGAGCTGATGTGCTAGAAGGCTAACATGAGAGAAAGTTCCTTTGCTTCCTTGCATCAGCTGAGCTTTCATCACTTCAGCCAAAAGACAGATGTATCTCTTCAGACCCTGAGACATGGTCTGACAGAGATTTTAGCAACTTTTATTTTACTCTGTTGTGAACAGTGCCAGGGACCATTTGACTTTGAATAGCCACAAGCCTCACTCTTTGGGTACCTGCCTGATTTCCAGGACTTACGCTATCAAACTTGAAACAGTTAGTAGTTTTGATTGTACTTGTGTTGAAGGCAGTGGGAATGGCACTGGGTGTTAGATCCATGGGGTCAGACCAGCCCTGAGTTCAGCAACCTTGGGACTTGGTTTCTGGCCAGGAAAGAATTCAGAGCCAAGATCCAAACTATAAGAGAACATTTATTTATAAATCACAGGTGTAGAAAAAGTAATTCCTAGAAGTGGCTTAGGAAACAAGTTATAGAGGTAAAGGAAGGGTCTTTGGAGCTTGGGAGTGAGGAAGCTAATGGTAAAGTGCTTGTGGGGAGGGGGCAGGAGAAAGGAAAAGAAAGGGTGTGGGTGGGCTCGCAGGAGGGAGAGTGCACTGGGTCCTCTGTCCTAAGGGTTTTAAGGGTGGAGATTTGCGTGGAGGTCGCTGGGGGAGATCTTAATATTCAGCAGCTTTCCAGGTGTGTCCTTTCAGGGTCTGGGTCTCCACTGATTGATTGCTTGGCGCCAGGGCAGGGGGTCATTATTCAATGCAGCTGGTCCTGAGGGCAGCTGTGGCTGGTTTTGTTGCTCTTTTGGGCCTGGTGCTGAAATACTACTGAGACCTAGATGTTATTTCTAAGGAAAGGTCAGGCCTGGGGTCCAAACCTCAAGACCAGCTATATGCTAGGGGGGAGGAAAAGTCATCCTGGGTTGTCCCACCCTACAACCCCATAATTGTCCGTTGCTAGGCACCTGGGGCTTTTCACCCTGGTGACCTTCTGTACCTGGTCCATCGTCCTTGCTCTGCTCATGTCTGTCTAGCTGCCTACCACACTTGTAATGAATGTAATTAATGATGTCCTTTTCATGCTCAAGATTAATTCCACTATAATTACATTATGACACTAGGACATTTTGAATGATCACCAACCAAAAGTCGACAGTCAGGAATCAAGGCCTCTCTTTGCCCTTGCCTGGGGTTGTATGAGTCACAAACAATACAAATAAATGGGGCCTGTGGCTTAGTCATTTTGGCAGTGTTCTCTGGAATGTGTTGCTGGTCTGACTCAGCGCTGTGGGCAGTGAGAAATGCATGCCACCTCCTCAGGTCCTCCACTGTACCCTACTCCAGCAGGCACCGCACCCTAAAGATTTTGGGTCATGTGACCTACTGTTAATTAAGCCCCTATGCTACATTTCTGTCTGCTCTGTATCTATTGTCCCCGAGTCCCTGCTTTTCCCCCACCCAAGCACACACAAAGGAGAAAATGCTATGGTGAAACTTCTGAAGTTATACCTATTCAGAGAGAAAGCAGGGTGCCTAACATTTCCCTCTGCAGTAATTTTATTTTTGAAATTCTTTCTGTGAGACTTGACTCACAATATTGATACCTGTATAACATTGGTTACACTGACATTAATCAAATCTTTTGAATTCACACAAAATGTGGGATAATAGTTTGTGACAGACATTTGAGGAATATAATTTTTATACTCAGTGTAGTCTTGGGCAGGCCATTTAAAAACTGTATTTTTATTAATTTTAGAGAAGAAGGAAGAGGGAGAGAAATTAGAAACATCAACGATGAGAGAGAATCATTGATCAGCTATCTCTTGCATGCCCCCTACTGGGGATCAAGCCCTGAAAAAACAGGGTTATTTCACTTTTAAAATATTGGAACTTGTCTAACTACCCGAGAGAGATAAATAATCCGGTTATGAGATGGAAAGGTTAGAGGTTGAGATTTTCTTTATCATGGCCAATTGTCTAACCCTGCTTTTACCAGTCTGCCTCTTAGCAATTCTTACTCCTGATGATGGTCATGATGATGATAACAATTTTCAAACATACATCAAAACAGAGAATAGTATAATGAACTCAAAGGTTGTCAAGATTTTGCCACACTTGATTCATCTATCACTTCTTATTTTCTGCTGAAGGATTCAATGCAGATATGTCTTTCCATGGATTTTTTAAAAAAAGGACTTTAAAAATAACAACAATGCTATTATCCCTTCAACAAACTGAATGGTTTCATAATATCATCTAATACACAGCCTATATATAAATTTTCCTAAAAGTTTCAAAGTGTTTATAATCAAAGTGTTTTGTTTGAATCAAGATTCAGTCATGGTCCACAAATATGTTTGTTTGTTTATTTATTGACACTGTTCTATTGGACATATGGAGTATGGTTTTTGTTCTCAGAATAAAAATTACTTAATAGAAAGTAGATGATTCTGGAAAAATTTACAAACATACCATACCTTTTTATCCTTACATCTCAATATAACTCTGTAGAAGACAAAGATTTGATTATTTTGCTTGTTTGTTTGAAAGCCACAAGATTAGTCATCTATATTTCTAAGTACAATATCATGAAAACTTAGTTCAGCCACTTTGAAGAATAATTTGGCAATTTGTAGCAAAGTTGAAGACCTGTCTACACTAATAAAAGACAAAGATGCTAATTGACCGTACCTTCGCTATGCCCAAGCCACACCCACCAGCCAATCAGAGTGACTATATGCAAATTAACCCAACTAAGATGGCGGCCGGCAACCACGGAGCTGGAGCAAGCGGAAGGCTTGGTTGCCTGGGTGATAGAGGAAGCCAAGCTTCCTGCCTGTGCTGAGCTGGCTGTGGCCTCTGCTCATGGCAACAAAGTTTCAATTATAGAAGATAAATAAATCTCAGATACCTGCTTCCAGCTAGCCTCCACTGGGAACTTGGTTGGCTGGGGGTTGTGGCCAGCCTGCAAACAGCCATCAGCCCCTCACCCAGGCTGGCCAGGCACTCCTATATAATAAAAGCATAATATGCAAATTGACCCTAACAGCAGAAC
>NW_005353789.1:417751-434196 GCF_000412655.1 Myotis brandtii | reverse complement strand
ATGCACAAATTTTTGTGCATCGGGCCTCTAGTTACATCATAATCCCACAATTCCACTTCTTCTAAGATAGCGATTTTCAGCAATTTTAAAACATGCACTGACTTATTTTTCCCTTAGATTGTCAAATAAAAAACTTACAACCGCCAACACAACAATAGCTGTCTGGTGTGATTGAATCAAAATTATACCTGTTTTAAAAAATCAGATCGGCAAAAATATTTATTTTTTGGTGTGCTGCAGAATTTTAGTAATTAGTGTTTATGTATGCGATGAGATGAAAAAGGTTGAGAATTGCTATTCTAAGATATCGAACCTACCTAAAGTCTTAGCATATAGGAGACATGTTACAAGTGTAAGTGTAAGTGTTACAGTTTAAGTGTAAGTGTAAGTGTTACAGTTTAAGTGTAGGACAACTCAGTCACTCAACCATAGGAATGTTAATATGTAAGCTGGTTTATTTATATTCTACAGCTGTTAAAATGAATTAACTGGATTTACATGAGAATAGAGTAGACAAATCTCAAACAATGTTGAGAGCAAAGAAGATATATAGTATAATTACATTTATTTAACGTTTAGTACCAAAAATAGACACTATATTTACGTGGATATATGTAGATAAGTATAAAATATGTGAAAATGACATATACTACTGTATAGTGGTTATCTTTTTAAAAAATATATTTTAATTGATTTCAGAGAGGAAGGGAGAGGGAGAGAGAGATAGAAACATCAATGATGAGAGAATCATTGATCGGCTGCCTCCTGCATGCCCCACACTGGTGATCGAGCCCACAACCCAGGAATGGAACCATGACCTCCTGGTTCATAGGCTAATGCTCAACTATTGAGCCACGTTGGCTGACCATCGTAGTTATCTTTTAGGAGAGAGAAGAAAAGGGGGGAGGGGCGGGAACAGGTAGACTTTAACTGTATATTTTTTTCTTTAAAAAATATCTGAAGCAAATATAATAATGGGTATCTTTTCTTTGTTGAACTCATTTTTTGTTAACCTTATATTTTAAACATAAAAATTTTAAAAAAGGAACCGAATAATCATTCAGCTAGAGTCTTTAGTCTGATGGATGGGACTAGTTTTATATGAACAGAAAATAGGTTCCTGTCTTAGAGATGTGATTGATGGTTACTTGCTCCAAAACACATCTCCATTCAGCCTGACCAATGCCTAGAATTTAAATTTAAACCTATGGAACAAGGGAGTTATTAATCGAAATACTATTACCTCTTAGAGCTGGTTTCTCAACCTCAGCATTACTGACATTTTGCACTGAATAATTCTTTGTCATGGGGAGCAGTCCTATGCATTGTAAGATGTTTAACAGTATTCCAGGCTCCTACCTATTAGATGACAGTAGCATACCGCTAATGTGACAACCATTGTCTCTAGACAATGCCAAATGCCCCCCCCCCCAAATTGGTCTCCAGCGGTTCTCAACCTGTGGGTCGTGACCCCTGAAAATACATCCTGCATATCAGATATTTACATTATGATTCATAGCAGTAGCAAATTTACAGTTATGAAGTAGCAACGAAAATAATTTTATGGTTGGGGGTCACCACAACATGAGGAACTGTATTAAAGGGTCGTGGCATTAGGAAGGTTGAGAACCACTAGTCAGACAATGCCAAATGTTCCCTGGTTTGGGGGTGAGTGGGGGGAGCAAAATCCTCCACTCTCCTCTCCCTTTTGTCCTTCAGTCTTTTGTGAACCACTCCTCTTGGAGAATAATGCATTCATTGGTTGGCATCCATTTCATTAGCATAACTTATTTTAGTTTCCTAACAAATAGGCCCTTGAAAGAGCGATTTCAGGTTTGGAGAAAGGTGGAATGCAAGATAAGGCATGTGAATAGCAGGGTTAGTGTAGAAGCCTGGATGGTGGGAGAGGAGGCACATTCCGTAAGGCAAGGTAGAGGTGAGACAAGGGCATCTTCCTTCAAATTTCACCTCACAATCCAATGAAACTGTTTTGGAGGGACATTTACTTTAAAGTGGTTTAGAGACCTGCATATAACTATGTGCTCTGACTTTTGAAAGCAGATGACTTAGCATTTAATTCTGGCCAACAATGAATAAGCAGGATGGAGTGGTTCTGGCAGGAAAGGAGAAGGTAGGTCAGATCAGACTGATGGTCTTAACTGTTGTGAAGTGATGGGTGGGAAGTGAATGATTTAAGCCCCAAATCACAGAAAAGAAGGTTCCTATTCTAAGAAACCCATTAGGAAGTTTAGTTTCTATTATTTTTCAGATTGTTTTTCTTTCTTGTGGGGTAGTAACAAAGTGGATGATATGCCCAGTGCCCTATCCCTATTTTCTGTGAAATTAGTTTTTTTTAAACATTTTAATATAGCAGCTCTTTACCCTTTCTATCCCTAGCACTAATTAGCTGATGGAGAGCTTGTGGTTTAGGTCTTAGTCACAAAGCCCTGAGCAGTTTAGAAGAGTACCTGAATCTCAGAATTGTCGAGGTTTGAAAAAACTGGGTGAGAACTAAGACTCAAGGATTCTTTGATTTTGAGAAGATAATAGGATTAGGTGACAGGATAGTCAACTCACCAATACATCCCCTAGTTATTTAGAATTCTATTTACTAGTACTGTTGGGAGGATGATGATATCTCATCAGGTACCCATCAAATTCAAAATCTAGCTTGTTATTTAAAAGAAATATGTTTTTATTTATTTCAGAGAGAGGATGGAAGAGGGAAAGAGATAGAAACATCAATGACGAGAGAATCATTGATTGGCTGCCTCCTGCACACCCCTACTGGGAATTGAGCCCTGATCGGGGAATTGAACCATGACCTCCAGGTTCATGGGTTGACACTCAACTGCTGAGCCACACGGGCTCCACCTGCTTGTATTTTAGAAGTGTTCCCCAAACCAACCATCCCACCAACACACCCCTTCTGGCCATTCTGCCCCCCAGAGAAAACCCCAATCAAAACTCCAAAGCTTCTTTATTTTGCTTCTACCTTATAAACAAAACACCCATTTGTTAAACACCGGTGCCACTATGGAAAATTAATTACATGCAGGTGAAAAAGGTGAAGTAACTTGTTTCAGGTCATCTTGCTAGTCAAAGGCAGCCTGAAAAGGAATCCCAACTTATCTTTTTTACTCAAAATCCTATGCCCGTCCCCCCCTCCTCCTCCAAGACATGCCTTCCTTACCAGCCTTTCTGGTCAATGCTTTCTAATACTCCCTTTGAAGGTCAAGGCGACTCTTCCACAAATGGAACTGTTTCTGGTGAGTGTTGGCTTTGTCGCATACTAGGAAACACATAACATTTAAATCTCAAATCACCAACAAAATATTTGAAGAAATGAATCTTGTAAGAGCATTTAGCATTACAATAAAAGATACCATACATAAATGTCAAACCATAAGGTTAACATCTTAGTTAAACTGATGGCTCATTTGATGATGGAGTTAAATGGATGTTTCTATGCTGTGGGATTTCTTTTTTTAATATATTTTATTGATTTTTTACAGAAAGGAAGGGAGAGGGATAGAGAGTTAGAAACATCAATGAGAGAGAAACATCAATCAGCTGCCTCCTGCACACTCCCTACTGGGTATGTGCCCACAACCAAGGTACATGTCCTTGACCGGAATCAAACCTGGGACCCTTGAGTCCACAGGCGGATGCTCTATCCACTGAGCCAAACTGGTTAGGGCAATGCTGTGGGATTTCTTGTTTAATTAAGTTGGTTATGTCCAAATCAACAAGACTAATGCAGGCTGTCGGTCAAGACATGGGTCAACAGTATATTGAATGTAGTGTTAAAATGTTACTTATTAAAAATGAAACTTTGCCTGTTATTCTAAATGCCTATTGGTTTCTCTGAAATATTGACTGACAACTGATTACAGTGTCCACACTTTTACCCCACTTATGGTTCAAAATAAGTAACTTTTGAACCATAGGTGGTCAATTCCATTATTAGTATTTATATACCTTGGATTAAAATCTTCCCATTTTATAATCAGCATTGATTATTTTATAAGTTTCTGGGGATATACTTGGAATAGATCCAATAAGGGAGGAGATTTGGAAAAAAAGGGGGTAGATTTTCTTATCTGCTTTCTCAAGAGAATAAAAGTTTATCTCCAGTACTTCTAGCTTAGTATTTTTAGTCTTGATAACTGAAAGAGACATTAATAGAAAATTACTCAGGATAAAAAAAAAAGGGGCACATAATTCTATTACAAATGTATAAACCATGTAGAAAACTGGAAACTAGAAGGTATCTTTATTTCAGTAAAGCTTTTGATTATATTCTAATCCCAAATAGTAGAGTCAATAAATCCATTCTACATGTTACCCCTTCCATGGCCCTGGCAGACATCACTAGTTGATGAAGTCTTTGTCACTGAACTGATATGTGGCTCTCAAAGTTCTGCTGAACACAATCCTGCAGAGAGCTGTTCACTACAAACTGATGAAACCTTGTCACCACCTCTGACTTGGAGAATAGGGAGGGTTCTCGTGCTTTGTACCAGAGGATCACTTACTGAAAGGAAGGGAACCTGTTGAGTAATTGGGTTTTGGCATAGATTTGGTTTTATTGTTTGAGATTGTATTGATGACGTTGGTGTAATTGAAAGTACAGTATAGTTAATTAAATGCTTTGAAATTAGTCAGGGTTTTAAACAACCTAGATTGTTTTAAAGTAATCATGATGGTTTTGATAAATGAGCCATTAGAGAGAGAGAGAGAGAGAGAGAGAGAGAGAGATGACAGTCAAGATCCTATACCCAAGGAGGATGCTCTGAAATGGGATAGAATAGCCAGGCTTGTGTGCCAACCTCAGACAGTGTGGTGGAAGCTCTGCTCTGTACCCCCTGCACTAACTCTTCTATGTCAGGGCTTGGTTTCCCTGCTTCTCTTCCTCAAAGCTCTGTTTTCCCTGAAGCTTAGGCTGTCTAGAGAAGATATTTAATTCCCTGAAGTCCTATTCAACTTTCTGAAGGCTCCTCAGGAACAGAACCAGTAGATCCCGCATGTCTCCTGTAACTTCTGGGAGATACCTGGTGAACAAAGGGAAAGAATGGAATGTGGCCTGCTTTTCTGTCACAGCCTTTGCCCTGTCTGGTCTCAATGTTTTTCTTTGGAGTTGATCGGCCCTGCCTCTGTGCTTCTCTGGTGCTGAGTGCTGGGCAGCCTCACCTGCTCACTTCACCTGGGAAACGAGATTGGACCCTGGAGCCGGAGGATGCAGGGAACACCACAGACACACTTGGTGGGCGCGATAATTTGACACTTCCCTTTGAATGTCTGGGAAAACGCACCCTATGTAGAGAATAGAAACTTGAAGAAAGATTTGCTCCACGTCTTTTAAAAAAGTTGAAGTACTTTGGAGACAGTGCATATGCGTAATGAATAGTGCCTTTCTTCAAGTTAGAAAACAGTGGTTTCGGGCAGTGGTATCCCCTTTGCAACTAGTGGCATTCTCTTGGTTTAAGCAGAGGGGAAACTGATAATGAATTCCACAGACCATCCCTCTGGCTGTGTGTGATTGACACCCTTTAACTGCCTGGTAGACTATGTAACGTACTTAATGTCATGGCAAAGGATAAGTGCGTCTTCCATTTCCCCAAGCATGGTAAGCTCTTTGTTTAAGCTGGATTCTGTTAGTGTATCATGCACACATATCCCTTCCTCTTCCTGCTTCGGCATGATGCCACAGCTGTTCTCAAGTAAATGAACATCCTCATTTTCAATGACTCATGTGTTCAAATGAAGTTTACTCGCCAGTCAGTGGGTTACCCACATGACGCCTCCACAACAGATATCAAGTGTGTGATGCCTCAGGCATTGTGAAACTCCAGAGTGTGACCGTGTCCAGCCTCTGCTCCTCCAGCATTCTGTATGATAAGCGTGTGCCCGGGACTGCCAGTCAATGAAGCATTTGTGTAAGGGTATGTACGCAAGAAAGAGAGAACAGGCATTTTGTAATCAACAAAAAGAACTAACATCCTTCTACCCCCTTACTTTTGGCTTAAAAAAAAGGAGGGGGAGGGTATTGCCCCATAGGAGAGCCACCTATTATGCCCTTTAGTACAAGCCTGATTTAATTTTAGCAACTTAGAATTTCGTAAGTTTGATGTAACTTGGTCTTTTGTTT
Source organism: Myotis brandtii (assembly GCF_000412655.1). Taxonomy (NCBI): domain Eukaryota; kingdom Metazoa; phylum Chordata; class Mammalia; order Chiroptera; family Vespertilionidae; genus Myotis; species Myotis brandtii. The sequence continues at coordinate 428,045 of NW_005353789.1, read as the reverse complement.
TTGTTTTTTGTTTTTGTCTGTACTTGTACTCTGTTAAGACAACCCTTTCATCATATAATACATGGAATTGGTGGTTCATAAACTCAAGGCAAAAACCCAGGAAACCATGGAGTTCTGCTGATGTGAAAAATTTTGAATACTTTTTAAGAAAAGGGGTATCATGTGGAAGAAAACAAAGCAAAAGCAGGAGGGCAGAAGTGCCTAGAAGACATTAGAACTGATTTAGTGTGGCTGTAGCCAGGATGAGAGAAGCCAAGTGGAAGTGGAAGGTGTTGAGATTGGATATTTAGTCTGAAGTCAGATCCTAAAAGGCCTTGAATGCCATGCTAAGACATTACTTCTTAAGATGAAGGGATCTCAAAGTTTTGGGAAGACACATCTGGTAGCTTTGTGGAAGTGGGATTAGACAGACAGGGGCTGGGGGAAGTGGAGAAAGGAGAGACAGTAGACAGGAAGCCATTCTGGAAGGCAATGGACCTTGAACCAGAGCAGTGGGGTTGGTGGAGAAGTGGAGTGTTTAGGCAGCCACATAAAAATGTGAGCCTTAGAGAAGTCAGGACAATAGATGCACATTTGGGAGTTATTCAGAGTGTGAAAGTTGAAATGGTGGGTTTAGTGAACTCCCAGAGAGTGAAAGACATTTACCAAAGCTAGAGAAAAGACATCATAGAAAAGGGGCAGGAAGAGATAAACAAACCAGACAAAGATCAACCAGGAAAGAGAATAAGAGCAGAGGGAATGGAAACTAAGAAGAGAAAGTTCTAACTTTATATTTTCTTTCTCCTTATTCCTCTGCCCACTGATATTCCTTTGTCTATATTTTACCCCTAAGAATAATAGATGTTGACTATCAACTCCTTTTCAGAAATAAAACATAGACTGCCTTATCTGTAAACTGCTTTTCCAATACAGATATGATTAGAGATTATTAGGGTCTTCTAAAGCTAACCCAGAAATAAAGTATTTTTGGGTAAGATTTGAAATGTAAGGGAATCACTGGTTATGTGGAATGTTATCATAATGCAGTTTTATCTTGTTTCATCTTTATAATTTTGAGGACATATTGAGCCATCAGATTGTGATTCTGGGAGAATTAGCAGATGAATACACAAAGGAAATGTGTGTGCAAGTTTTTGTGTAAACATATTAACTTTTTAAAGAATAGTTTATTGATTTTTTTAAAGAGAAAGGAAGGGAGATGGAGAGAGAGAAACATCTGTTGACTGCTTCCTGCATGCCCCTACTGAGGTTCGAGCCCGCAACCTCCTGGTGTACAGGACGCTGCCCTTGACTGGGAATTGGACTGGCAACCTTGTGGTACACAGGATGCTGCCCAACCAATTGAGCCGCACTGGCCAGGGCTAAAAAATATATTTATTTTTTGCATGAGTAATGCATTTATTTATTTGTTTGTTTTATTTTTAAAATATGTTTTTATTGATTTTTAGAGAGAGAGGTAGGGATAGGGATAGAGACATAGAATCACCGATGAGAGAGAAGCATCATTGATTGGCTGCCTCCTGCATGTCCCCTCACTGGGGATTGACCCTAAAACTGGGAATATGCCCTGACCAGGAATCAAACCAGTGACCTCTTGGTTCATGGGTTGCTACTCAACCACTGAGCCATATCAGCTGGGGTAAGTAATGCATTTAATTGATTTAACAGTTATAGCAATTTAAAAACAGGCTTTGCCCTAGCTGGTTTGGTTTGGTGAACAGAGAGCATCAGCCTGCAGACTGAAGGGTCCCGGGTTCGATTCGGGTCAAGGGCACATAACCAGGCTTTGGGCTCGATTCCCAGTGTGGGGTGTGCAGGAGGCAGCCGATCAATGATTCTCTCTCATCACTGATGTTTCTATCTCTCTGTCCCTCTCCCTTCCTCTCTGAAATTAATAAAAATATATGAAAAAAAATATATAAAAACAAACATAGGCTTTGAGCACTACCTGGTGTGGCTCAGTAGTTGGAGAGTCGGCCTGCGCACTGAAGGGTCTCGGGTTTGATTCCCAGTCAAGGGCATGTACCTGGGTTGTGGGTTCGCTTACCACCCCTGGTTGGGGCATGTGGGGGAGGCATTCAGTCTCTCTCTCTTTCTCTTTTTTTCTCTCTTTCTCCCTCTCTCCCTCTCTCTCTCCCTCTCTTCTCCCCCATCCCCCTCCCTTCCACTCTCTGAAAAAGCAATGAAAAGAATATCCTCAGGTGAGGATTAAAAAAAACAAACCCAAAAAACAAAAAACAAAGACTTCGATAAGTGTAGCTTCCATTCCTATTACTGTGTACCTCTACATCATGCTAGTTTCTTATAGATCGTCCCAGTGTTTCTTTATTACAAACGTGCTATCATGATGCAAATGTTTATTATTTTCTAGACTTGCTAACATCAGAGGTGATGTTACTAAATACTGTCCTGAGCCTTGTGTTTTTCACTTACTTCCTGTTGTCCTTTCCAAATTATTACTTAGAAAGTTTCTTCATTTTTAACAGCTAATAAGGAATTCCATTATATGAATGTGAATGGTTATTTTTACCTGTAGACCTTGACCTTTTACTGTTAAAAAAAGCTGCAATATATATACCTGTAACATGAGTTACATGTAACATGAACCTGGGGTTGCTCTGTCAAAAGACCATTTGTAATTTTGATTGATATTGCCATATTGCCCTTCATGAATGGTTGTACTATTTGCACTTCCATTAAGAGTGTATGTAAGTTCCCAAAGTTTCAGCAAAGGTATAAATATATATCAAACTTTTGGATTTGTGCCAGTCTGAGGTGAGAAGTCAAAGCTCAGTTTAGTCTTAATTTGTGTTTCTCTTAAAAAGAGTGGGACTTTGTACACATTTCATGTTTAAGGGCCATTTGTATTTTTCCCCCCAGGAATGGAATTATCTACTCATGTCTTTAGACCATTTTTTTCTATATTAAATTAATTAGCTTTTATTTGAGATACAAATTAGCTTATTGAGATACAAATATTTTTCATTTTGTGATTGTATTTTTCCCTTTGTTTACCATATTTGTTATTATGCAGACAACTTTCATTTTTATGTTGTTAAATCAATCAATACAGTATTTTCTTTTTATAGCTCCTGGTTTTGAGTTTTTTAGTATCAAGATTTCTCCTTCGGACAAGTTTTAAGAGAATTCGCCAATGTTTTCTTTGATTACTTTATAGTTTTATTTTTTAAATTTAAGTCTTTGATTGATTTATTTTGGTTTTGATTTTATATCCAGCTATCCAGTTGTCATAACACTCTATTAAAATGTCCATCTCCACCACACTTATTTGTGGTGCATCTTTAATAACCTTCTGAATCCCAGTATATGTTTGAATCTATTTCTGAACTTTCTATTCTGTTCTGTGTTTTTACTTGTCTTCTCATGCACTGGTTTCTTATTTTAATTATTGATGTTTTAATACACTGGTTTCATATCTGGTAGGGATAGTTGTTCTTGCTGCTTTTCATTTAGAGAATATTCCTGTTTATTCTTGCTTGATTATTTTTCTATGTGACCTTTAGATTCAGTTTGTTTATGAGCAAGAGGAAATAGAACTATTTATTTTTATTAGAGTTGTATTAAATTTATAAATTTATTAAGGAAGGCTTGACATCATCTATGTTGAGTCTTACTCTCCAAGGACATTTTATCTTTTTGTTTAGGCGTTCTTTCTTATTCTCCAGAGATGTCTCAAAGTTTTTCTCAGGTTTTGTACATTTCCTCTTAAGTTTATATTTCTGGTTGCTCTTATAAATGGAGTATCTTCTTCCTTCATCTTATCTAACTGCTGGTTGTTCATATGTTGGAAAGTATTTGACTTGGTAAGGTAGCAGGACATACAAGTAAGAATTCTCATACTGTATGAAGGTTTTCAGATAGGCTTAGCTCTCTTTTTTTTCAGGTACACAATTATTTTATTTCACATAGTGATAGTGACTACTTCTTCAACTTTCGTCTGTATTTTATTTCTTTTCTAGTTAGTACTGCATTTCTCTCGCTTGTCTAATTGTGTTGGCTGCTACATTGTTGAGTGACTGTGGTGCTAGTTGTTGTTCCTGTTGGGTACAGCCTGCAGTGCCTTCAGGATCTTCCCAGTAAGCATCATGTTTGCTTTGCTCTAGCTCTGCATCTTATGTTAAGTAATTGTTGATTCTTGTTTTGTTATTTTAAACCAAGAATGAATATTGAATTTTCCATGCATTTTCAGCATCTTGGGTGGTGAATATATATTTTCCTTTTAGGAACATTATGATAAATTACACGAATAGCTTAATATTTGAGTTATCTTTGCATTTATGGACTAAACATTGCCTGGTCATAATATGGTGCTGGAAACAATCTGCCAAAATTGGAGATAGGATTTTTCCAGTTGGTCCTTTTACTTGCAATTAGTCTATTACCTAGCTACCTACTTTCTTCCCTCCTTCCCTTTCTTTCTTTCTTCTCAGATTTAAAGGTTTGGAATTCCTTGTAAAATGGTCTCGATTTGGTACTTATTGGGAGTGGGTAAAGTTCTTTTTTACTCCCTATAGCATTATTTCATTTGTGCAAATATATCTTTTTAGAGCATTCATCTCTTGGTGTCAGTATTGGTAAAGTTATTTTAGTAGAAAATGGTTTCCCCAGATTTTTTAAAAATTTATTTGTATAGGACTTTGTGCATACTTATTTCTTATACATTTTATAATTTTCTATTTATGTTATTTATTTTTTGTAAATTTAAATTTTTACTATATGTGGGCTTTCTCCCCACCCTTATGTTTTCTTAATTGGATTATACAATCTCTCAGTATCCCCAGGGAATGGGTTCTAGGAACCCCCTAAGTCTTCCTCAGATGTTTAAGTCCCTTACATAAAATGATGTAGTATTTGCACATCCTCCTGTATACTTTAAATAATCTCTAAATTACTTATAATACTGAATACAATGTAAATGCAATGTAAGTAGTTGTTGTATTGTTTAGGGAATAATGGCAAGGAAAAAGTCTGTACATGTTCAGTACAAGAACCATCGTAGGTCTAACTGCATAGTACACGTCAGCAGCAATGTAACATTCCCAGCCCTCCCACCCCCCAAATATTTTTGATCTGAGGTTGGTGAAATCTGTAGATGAGGAACCCACTGATATGGAGAGTTGACTGTTGTGGGATAGATAGGTGTTTGAAGTAAACTTTACCCCTTTTCTTGTAAAAAAAAAAAGTTGATTGTAACTCTCAATATGTGCCAACTGGGGAAACATTGCTGGTGGGGTAGGGAGCAGGAGTAGTTTCATAACTCTAGTGCTTCTTTAAAAACTAGGCAGATGATTGAGTAGTTCTTAGGGAAACCAGGGGAGATGCTAAGTCAGCATTTACTTGGAGCACATTTTGTATGACAGGTCATGATCATTGTGCTGATTTCGTCCCCCTTTCTTTTTATGGGTTTGTTATACAGTATATAAAAATCTAGTTTTCTAAAGCAGTTTTGCCACTGCAGGGACACTCATGAAACATTTATGTAGTGAGTTTTAAAATTTTGCCTTGTATTCACATTTTGTTTGTTGGTTTTCATCCTCTCCAATTCCTCCACTTCCAAGAATAGAAAAACTTCAACTTTAAAACAACAACAAATAATCGACCTAACCATCAGCAACCCCTCTTACTAGTACATTGCTAATTTGGCCATCAAATAGATAGAGTATTATTAATAATAGTTGAAATAAAGCAGAAAGATGTTAGTGGTGTCTGTGAACTCCCAGTGTTCTAATACTTATTGGTAAAAACTTGGTTCTCTAAGTATGGAGAGGTGGGGTTTTCTTGGCTCTTGTGCAGTGTGACTACATACTTCTTTCTGGGCCGCATGTCTCATTAGTGTGTTCAATTGCCACTCAAGGGTGTGTTTTTTAGCATTTAAGTGAGGGAAAGTCACCCATGTATGAGTGAAGGGAAAGACCTTAAGCCCCTTGAAGTAAATCCTTTCACAGCAGCGTCCTTCAGTCTAGTTGCTGATTGGCTGTTTGTCCTAAGGCGTAGAGAAGGCACTAGGGGTAAACAAGTCTTGACTTCCTGCCAGCTGAGCCCAGGGAGCAGCAAATCCAGGTTTCGTGGGAGCCTGAAGTTTATACAATTTGGAGGCCCTCTTTAAGTAAAAGAATAAACAAAATTGGTGTGGGATTTTGGGAGAAGCTGTGCGGTTGAGGAGGACAAAAAGGACAAAAAAAATTCTAATTTACTAGAAAACATATTAGCTTCGTGGTCAGTGTATCTTTGGCTCAGGCTCCTTGAACTCAAACCTAGAGCCATGGTGAGGATGTGGTAGGGTTCCTCAGCTGTTGGGTCCAAAAGAAGATAGAGGCAGTTTTATACAAACCTTGGCTGATTGATAGGCCAGCTTAATGAAGATGAATTAATGGTGTTAGAATATATCTGGACAGCAATAACAACAAAGCATCAAGGTGATTATCCTTTCTAAACCTTGACTAACCTGCAAGATGCATGGAGAAGCTGCTTATGCCTTGGAGAGGATTTGAAAAGTATGGTCCTGACAGGACATCGGTGTGCTGAGGTTATAGAGTCATAAATTGGACAGAACAGCCTCCTTGGACAACTCGAATTAGGCTGAAATACAGAACTGGGGGAGCATTAAGTGAACCACTGCCTAGGGGCTGTTTTTTGTTGGGCTTATCATGAAAAGGCCCAGAAATCAGATGTGCTCCAGGCTGTAAAAGATTCCTGCCCCACATTATGTGAAGTGACGTTAGTCAGACAGAGACAGACAAGTATTATATGATCTCATCAGATGTGGAATCTAAAAAATGCCGGACTCAGAGAAACAGAGAACAGATTGGTGGTTGCCAGAGGCAGGGGTGGGGAAATAGGTGAAAGTGATCAAAAGGTACAAACTTCCAGTCATAAGGTTTAATAAATCCGGGGATGTAATGTACAGCATGGTGGTTACAGTTAACATTTGTTTTGTATATTTAGAAGTTGCTGAGTGAGTAGATCTTAAAAGTTCTTAACACAAGAAAATATTGTAACTATGTGAGGTGATGGATGTTAACTAAACTTACTGTGGTAATCATTGGGTAATATATATGTATAGCAAATCATGTTGTACACCTAAAACTAATATAGTGTTATATGGCTATTATATCTCAATAAAACTGGAAAAAAAGAGATTCCTGCCCAAGTTTAAATATATGTAGAAAGTGACTCGAGTTACAGTTTTGCAAGTATATATCCAGGTTAATGATAGATGGAGGCCACATATAAGTTTTCCTGTATCAATTAGAGTTCTATTTCTTTCCTCAAAGATAGGAGAAATGCTAGAAAGAACTGCTACACAGGGCTTTCTATTTAGCAAGGAAGAATGGGGGCTGATGTGTAATTGATGGAGAAGATCTTACATATTTGAGGTTGTTGGACATAGTGACATGGAATTTGAGGTTTCGGATATGAGGAAGAATTTAGTTTTGGAGTCACAGACAGACTTGGTTTCAAATCTTGGTTTTGTTGTTTATTCCCTTTGTGGCCCCAGGCAAATTACTCAAACCCTCTGAGCCTGTTTCCTTATCCTTATAATGGAATAATAGATAAAGCTCATGGATAATGAGGATTACATAAGTATATGTGTCAAAGGCTTAGCACAGTCTGGTGTCAAGAAACATTCAGTAAATGCCATCTACCTTCTAGTTTAGGAAGGAAGGTTTAAAAATACTCATAGGATAGGTACAATTTCAGCTAGAAAGTGGGGAGACTAAAAAAGTCTAAGTGCCCATCAGCAGATGAGTGGATTAAAAAACTGTTGTACATCTACACAATGGAATACTACGCCACTATAAAAAAGAAGGAACTTTTACCATTTGCAACAGCATGAACAGAGCTTGAGAACATTATGCTAAGTGAAATAAGCCAGTCGGAGAAAGATATATATCACATGATCTCACTCATATGTGGGTTATAATGAACGACATAAACTGATGAACAAAAATAGATCCAGAGACTAAGAAACACTTAACAGACTGTCTAACCTCAGAGAGAAGGCAGGGGAGGAGGGGGTGAGAGATCAACCAAAGGACTTGTATGCATGCATACTAGCATAACCAATGGACACAGACACTGGCGGTGGGGGATCAACCAAAGGATTTGTATGCATGCATATTTGCATAAGCAATGGACAAAGACACTGGGGCAGTGGGGGCTTGCCCTCAGGGGTGGGAGTAGCAGGGGGGGTGTCAATCGGGGAAAAAAGGAGACATGTTTAAACAACAATAATAATAAAAAGTAACATTTTTTTCTGATTAAAACAATTGAGGCATAATTTACATATATTAAAATGCACAAATATCAAGTGTTCAGCTAGGTGTTTTTTTGCATATTTTTACACCTATGTAACTACCACCCAGATCCATCTAAAGAACATATCTATGACTTCAAAGTTTTCAAGCCCTTGCCCAGTGTATATCATGCATCCCTCAGTCCCTGTTATAACTTTTTTTTTTTAAACAAGTCCTTGGTCATTTTATTCAAATAATATATCTATTTTCTTCATCAATTTAAGAACTGAGGAGGAATCAAAGAAAGCCTCATATATTACATTTTTAAATAGATTCTTTGAATTCAAAAATAGTGATCAGCTCTAGCCGGTTTGGCTCAATGGATAAAGCGTCAGCCTGTGAACTGAAGGGTCCCGGGTTCGATTCTGATCAAGGGCATATGCTTGGATTGCGGGCTTGATCCCCAGTAGGGGGCATGCAGGAGGCAGCCAATCAATGATTGATCTCTCATCATTGATGATTCTATCTCTCTCTCCCTCTCCTTTCCTCTCTGAAATCAATAAAAATATATTAAAAAAAAAATAGGTCATAGGAGAGGCACAGGTTTGGGCCTTATCCCAGCCAACAAAGCCGCCAAGGCATCCTGCACTGGAGGGAGACGGCAAGTCCACTTCTTAAAAAAAAGTTCTCAAGGGGAAAAATATAAAAACACAAGTTTCAAAAGCTGGACTGTGTCCGCACTCTCTGTCCCCTATCCCAGAGGGTCCGGAGGTAGCCTGTTTCAAGGAAAGTTTTCAATGATACGGGCTTTGCAAACACATGCAAATACATTCCCCGTTAGCAGTCCCATTTGGCAGAAAATAGCAAGCAATATGCTTGCATTAGAGGTCCGATTTCCACTCAAAGGTAGTTTCTCCCCTTCTTGGCAACAGAGCCACTTGGGGAGATCGGGAAATTGGAGCTTCTTAAAGTGGGAGGCAGTGCTGTTTTGGTTCCCCTGAAAATATCCTTTCAGATTGGCTGGCGTTTTATAGTCTCCTTTCAAGACCAGGTCAGGGTTGCCATAGTTGGGAGGGTTTGCATAAGGGTCATAGCCAGCCAGCCCGGGGACGATCTGGGCCATGTCCCTCACCACGTCCCCAGGGATGTGCCTGTCCACTTGGAGAGTGCTTCCAGATTCAGGGGCTTGATGACCTGGTCTGTGAATCGCGATTTTGGACAGGGAGACGCCACCAGGTTTGCCAATGAGGTCCTCCAGGGAGTCACTCCAGGCGATGCCGAGGAAGTCCAGTATGAGCTTGAGGGAGTGCGGTGTGTGTGTGTGTGTGTGTGTGTGTGTGTGTGTGTGTGTGTGTGTACAGTGCCAGCTGCTCCTTGTACACTGGCAGGCACTTGTCCCTGCCCACCTCCATGCACTGCGCCTACATCACCTCGATGGCCTTGTTCCACTTGGTGAGGCAGTCGAGGTAGCTGCTGAGGTCGAAGCCCGCGATGGCGATCTTGCGAGTGATAATGGAGTGCAAGGAGGCGCTGCCGCCCGCACCATCAGCAGGAACTTGAGTTGGGGAGGAGGCACGACAGGTAGAGGGAGGACTTGAGTGTGAAGGGGTCCTTGTGGCAGAGGAGGCGGGCCGGCTGGCCGTGCCTGGCGATCACCTCCAGGATGAAGGCCTGCATGGCGGCGTCCAGCACCACTTCTGTCACGCCTGCCTCCTCCAGCCACAGCTTCTCCCAGCGAGACTTGGACCAGGCCTGGCACATGGCCAGCACACCGGCGATGATGCGGGTCTTCTCCTCCCCGCAGGAGCGCACCTCCAGGTGGGCGCACCTCGGGGTAAGCGTCCAGCATGACGCGCATCAGAGTGGTGCCACTGCGGGGCGTGCCTCCCACGAAGATGAGAGGCATGGCCTTGCCGTAGCGATACTCCACGTGGTCTGTGCCCACCATCACCAGGTCCTCCTGCTCCGGCCAGCGGCTCTGCGGGCCCTTCAGCACCACCGGGCACGCCAGCACCTGCTGCCCCAGCTGGAACGCC
>NW_005353789.1:415065-417735 GCF_000412655.1 Myotis brandtii | reverse complement strand
GGCGCAAGCTGGGCCTGGGCTGCGGGGCCTGCTTTAGCGACAGGTCAGCCAGAGGCCTGCTGGGCTCACATTGTGCGGAGGCCCAGCGAAGCCACCCGGCCTGGGCCAGCTGCCCCGGACTGGGGGGTAGGAGGTAGGGGGAGGGGGGAGCCCTGTTATAATTTCTTGTCTGATTTCTGTCATGATCAGTTAGCTTTTTCAATCTTTGAAATTCACATAAATGGAACCATACAATATGTGCTCTTTTGTATTTTCCTCACTCAGTATGTTTATGAGGTCTCTCTGTTGTTGAATAGATCAATAGACTTAACAAACTTGCTCTGGAGTATTCCTTTTACAGATACATCATAATTTGTTTATCCATTATTATGTTGGTTGACATTTGAGTTATTTTCAGTGTTTAGGTATTAGGAGTAAAGCTGCTGTGACCATTGTTGAGCAGGTTCTTGTGAACCTATTTACTTGTTTTCCTGGAGTACATAACTTCATAGGCTAAGCAAGTGTATGCTTAACTTTATTAGACACTGCTAAATGATATTCCAAATTGGTTCATACTCTCAGAGCAATGCATGTGAGTTCCATCCATTCGTTCTATAGCCTCTTCAACACTTGGGTGTTTTGGGCCTTTTTATTTTATTTATTTATTTAAGAGATTTAAAAATTGATTTTTAGAGAGAGAGGGAGGGAGAGAGAGAGGAACATCACTGTGAAAGAGAAACATCATCGGCTGCTTCCCGCCTGTTCCCCACTGGGATGGAGCTTGCAACTTGGGCATGTGCACATGTGGGGAACCCAACCTGCGACCTTTTGGTGCATGGGACCACGCACATTGGCCAGGGGACCACGCACACTGGCCAGGACTGCATAAAGACCTTTTGATCTTTAATTACATCTAAGTGATTGCTTAAATATGGGTCTTGTCTCTCTGGAGTTTGGCATTGAATGTTTCTGTTCTTTAATCCCAGCAGCACTGGTTCGCCCCCTGCCCAACCGTAACCACATAAAGTTCATCTTTACAACTACTTTACCTTTCTCTTCTTTCATCAGGCCAATCACATTTATGAATCAGAAAGGAAATTGGGGCCTGGGAGGGAAGTCTGTAGGCCTGGCTTCCTTGCCCAGAACCAGACCCCTTCGTAGAGCTCCTCCTGCCAGGAAAAGGACCTCACTACCAAATAGTAGGTTCTGGGACAGGTGAACTCTTCCCTGACCAATTGCTTAATAATTGGGTGGAGGCATGTAAAGTAAACTTTTTTTAAAAAGGGAAATAGTAAATCATTGAGATAGGATTCACAAATAGTGTCTCCGTCAATTCTTTTTTTTTTAAATTTTGTTTTATTGCTTAAAGTATTACAAAAAGTATTACATATGTCTCCTTTCCTTCAATTCTTTTTTAAAAAAATTGTGGCAAGACCACTTAACATGAGGTCTACCCTCTTAACAAATTTTTAAGTGTGCAGTACAGTATTGTTAACTGTGAGCAATGTTGTACAGCAGATGTCAGGTAAGTCTTCTTGAAAAATTGAAGCACAATATAGATAGGCAAGAATGTAAAATTATAAATGTACAGCTGGATGAATTTCCCACAGTACTCATGTACCTCTCATCTAGATCAAGAAATAGAATAGATCAATACCCCAGAAAGTTTCCCCAGTGCCCTCTCTAAGTCACTGCAGGATGAGGAAGTATATTTTTGTTAGTTCCAAATTAGATTTAATTTAAATATTCTTTATTGAAACAGTGATAAAGGAGATTTCTGGTTCATGGTACTGCTACTATGTAATCTCCTATGTTTTGGGGGTTAGTTATGCGTTTGAGTGGACAGGATTCTAGCTCAAATAGATGAAGTCAAATAGTTTCCATGAGAGAGAGGGTTTTGAACTCTGAGCCTCTGACTTTTGGAATATAGCCCATTAGTAAGTTATGAATCAACTTCTTTATATAAACCTATCATATCCCCTTCTGGTCTGATTTTTTCCCCCTAACTGCTAACCTAGAAAGCATGCTGAATAACTGGAGGATGGAAAACTAGTATGATTTATAAATGGGCAGTTATTCTAAGAGTACACTCAGCTAATTTAGAGTTAATTATACTTGATGATTTTAACTTCAGCCTCCATTTCTTCTAAAAGGCCTTTCATAGCTGGTATTATTTATGTACCAGTGACTTGCTAAAGGCACAGGGACATAGGGCAGCTTATGCAATTAATCTCTTGCATTACATAGAAGTAGTTGTTCTAATTTTATGTCCATTGAAGCATGGACCTCTGCCAAAGCATTTGGTATAAGGACAAAGTTCAAATGTTTATAGCTTTACTTTTTTAAAGCTGATGGTGTAACAAAAAGAAATATTTCCTAGAATCAGGGTTTTACCAATTTAAGAATTATAGATTGTTCTGAAGAATCAGGATTAATTTCTTAATAATAATTGATTTTCCTGCCCTAGCTGATTTGGCTCAGTGGATAGAGCATGGGCTTGTGGACTAAAGGGTCCCGGGTGTGATTCTGGTCAAGGGCATATGCCTAGGTTATGGGCTCAATCCCCAGTAGGGGGTATGTGGGAGGCAGCTGATCAATATTCTTTCCCATCGTTGATGTTTCTCTCTCTCTCTCTCTCTCTCTCTCTCTCTCTCTCTCTCTCTCCCTTCCTCTCTGAAATCAATAAAAAAA
>NW_005353789.1:371161-414494 GCF_000412655.1 Myotis brandtii | reverse complement strand
TTGCAGGCTTGATCCCCAGTGGGGGTTGTGCAGGAGGCAGCTGATCAATGTTTCTCTCTCATCGATGGTTCTAACTCTCTATCCCTCTCCCTTCCTCTCTGTAAAAATCAATAAAATATTTAAAAACAATAACAACAACAACAACAACAAAACTCCTAAGCTGGTACATGCTCTCTTATAATAGATATCTTCATTTAGGAACAACTGTCAGTTTCATGTAACTTTTTTTCTTTTTTGGCAATAACACATATGTACCTAACACTTAATTTAATAAATAAAACTTTATAGAAATAGTCAAATTCTCCTGTGTATTCCTCCCTGATTTAATTACTCCACCAACCCCTGAAACTACTACTCTACTTTGGATATTTATTATTTTTATGCATATTGTCATATCTTCCTTATTTATGTGTGTTTCTTAAACAAGACATAGTATTTATTGTTTTTGCATTATTCAAACTCTATAAAAGTGCCACCTTTCATATATCATTCTGAGGTTTTTTTTATCCTGATGTTTACAAATTATCTAAATTGGTAACTGTTCTAGTTAATTTCTTTTAATTCCTATGTAGTATGCAATGTATGTATCCATCTTTAATATGAGCTGCCATTTATTTATTTACTAGAGGTCCCTCAGCCTGGCCTGCACCCTCTCGCAATCCAGGACCCCTCGGGGGATGTCAGACTGCCGGGTTCGGCCTGATTCCTGCGGGATCGGACTTAAACTGGCAGTCTGACATCCCCCGAGAGATGTGCAGTGTGTGAAGCAGCAGGCAGCCGGGGAGGAGACCAAGCTGGGCCTGAGCACCGTAGCTGCTCATGCTCATCCTGGTGCCGCTGCGCCTGCTGCTGGCTGAGCAGTGCTCCTACTGTGGAGTGCACTGACCACCAGGGGGCAGCTCCTGTGTTGAGCGCCGGCCCCTGGTGGTCAGTGCGGGTCATAGCGACCGGTTGGTCGTAAGAGTTGCTTAGGTTTTTATATATATAGCAGCGGTTCTCAACCTGTGAGTTGTGACCCCTTTGGGGGTCGAACGACCCTTTCACAGGGGTTGCCTACGACCATCGGAAAACACATACATAATTACATATTGTTTTTGTGATTAATCACTATGATTTAATTATGTTCAATTTGTAACAATGAAATTGGGGGTCACCACAACATGAGGAACTGTATTAAAGGGTCGCTGCATTAGGAAGGTTGAGAACCACTAATATATATAATAGATTTGAATGAGATATAATTGATATATAACATGTTAGTTTCAGGTGTACAACATAATAATTCGATATTTGTATATATTGTTGTATGTCCATCTATTTAATGGACCTTTGGCTTGATTCACTATTTTGCTGTTGCAAATAATGTAGCAAAATGTTCTTACAGATGTCTACTTGTGCACAGTTTTGCAAGAATCTCTCCAGAGTATAAGGGGAAAAAAATCTTCCTTAAGGTGGAATCATCAATAGATGTTAATTACCACTGGGAGGAAGTTTGAGGAGTAGAATATTTCTATAGTCTCAAAGTATCTTCCCTTTATAGATAGTTATTGATAATAAGTATATACTTATTAATCAAAAAGAGAAAAACAGTTAACTTTACAGTGGAAAAATCTGGTAAACACTAACTATCTTAAACCAAGTGATCAAAGTTAAACGTCTCCATTATGGGACTAACTATAACATGCCTCCCCTGTGATGCACTGAGAAGGATGTAACATGACTTACATAGTATTTCTGCCAAAAGTGTACACAGCCTGTATCTAATCATGAAAAGACATCGGATCAACCCAAGTTAAGAAACATTCTACAAAATGTGGCTTGTACTCTTAAAAATATCAATAGCTTTGAAAAACAAAGAAAGGCTGATGAACCTTTTCATATTAAAGGAGACTAAGGGGACTTGACCTGTAAATATAATGTATGATCCTGGGTTGAATCCTGGACCAGCAATGAAAACAATCCTATGAGTGATATTACTGGGATAATTGTCAAAATTTGAATAAGGGCCCTAGCACAGATACTACTAGTATTGCAATAATGTTAATTACTGACATTTTCCTGATTTTGATAAGTATACTGTGGTTAAATAAGTGAAACTCCATGTCCAAAGGAAATCTGTGCTGAACTATTTGAGGGTAAAGGGTATAATGCCTGCAATTCATTCTCACATGGTTCAGGAAAAAGTATCTTTTTATACTTATAGAGACAGAACAATAAGGCAAATGTGTCAAAATGTTGGCAATTAATAATGCTGGATGAAGTGCACTATTGTTGCAACTTTTCTGGATATTTGAAATTATTAAACAAAAATCTTCCTGGGAGTGTAATTGCTGGCTCTTGGGCTATGAATATCTTTAAATTTGCCAGATGGTGCCAAATCATTTTACAGCGTGGTTGTACTAATTACATTCCCATTGTCCCAAGTCTTCACAAACACTTGATATTATTCAATTTATTTTTTTTAAATCAATCCTTATGGGCATGAAATTGTGGTTTTAGTTTGCATTTCTCTAATCATAGTGAAGTTGAACATCTTTGAAATGTTTAGTCATTAAAGCTTACTGTTTTTGTGATTTACTTGCTGTATTCTTAGCTAAAATTTTTACTGGGTTCTTTGACTTTTTCTTTTTAATTTATTGTATATCTTAATATATTTTGGAATTCAATCCATTGCAATTAGATGCATTACAGTTACCCACATACTTTTGAAAGAGGCTTAATGAAAATATAAAATTGAGTTATATTTTATTTGAGTTTCACAGAATAAAGTAGGTCAGGGGGCAGAGAAAATATTGTACATCAAGGCTAGGGACTAGGGACTTGGCTTCAGATCTTTCCTGGCTCAGCTTAATAATATGAGCCACCTTGAACTTGCTTTCTTATCTCTGGCCCCTCTGGAAAAGGTTATTTTTAGAAGGGCTGTCCACTGTCTCTAGTGTGTTTCATTTAGAGATTTGCTGAATAACTTGTTCTTCCTTCCTCCTCTAGACTTAAAAAAAAAATTCTATATATTGCTAAATAATGAAACTCTTGCACTGCTAAATTTAGGCTAATAGTTGGATTGAGTAACCTGCTTTGTATTGCAGTGACTAAGAGCAAGAGGGTAGTTCAGTAGTGACACTGTCTTGGGTCATTCTCTGATACTAATTTTCAGAGATGGTGGAGAAAGGTTAAATCACTTAAGAGTTGACTGCTGAAAAAGATAGTCTAATAATCATTCAAGAACTTGGTTTATTATGCTAATTCTTTTTAAAAATAATATATCTTTTTTATATATGTATTTTTATTGATTTCAGAGAAGAAGGGAGAGGGAGAGAGAGAGATAGAAACATCAATGATGAGAACCATTGATCAGCTGCCTCCTGCACACCTCCCACTGGGGACCGAGCCCACAACCCAGGCATGTGCCCTTGACTGGAATCGAAACTGGGACCCTTCAGTCCACAGGCCAATGCTCTATCCACTGAGCCAAACAAGCTAGGGCTATTCCCTCACTCCCCATCCACTGTCCTCATCCATAGGTGCACGATTTTTGTCCAGTTTCTTCCCGCATCTCCCATTCCCCTTTCCCCCCCAAGAATAGTCAGTCCATTCCCTTTCTATGTCCCTGATTCATTATAATCACCAGTTCATTCTGTACATCAGATTATTTATTCACTTGATTCTTAGATTCACTTGTTGATAGATGCATGTTTGTTGTTCACAATTTGTATCTTTACCTTTTTCTTCTTCCTCTTCTTAAAGGATACCTTTCAGCATTTCGTATAATACTGGTTTAGTGGTGATGAACTCCTTTAGCTTTTCCTTATCTGTGAAGCTCTTTATCTGACCTTCAATTCTGAATGATAGCTTTGCTGGATAAAGTAATCTTGGTTGTAGGTTCTTGGTATTCATCACTTTGAATATTTCTTGCCATTCCCTTCTGGCCTGCAAAGTTTCTGTTGAGAAATCAGCTGACAGTCGTATGGGTATTCCCTTGTAGGTAATTGAGTCTCTTTCTCTTGCTGCTTTTAAGATTCTCTCTTTGTCTTTTGCTCTTGGCATTTTAATTATGATGTGTCTTGGTGTGGTCCTCTTTGGATTCCTTTTGTTTGGGGTTCTCTGCGCTTCTTGGACCTGTAAGTCCATTTCTTTCACCAGGTGGGGGAAGTTTTCTGCCATTATTTCTTCAAATAGGTTTTCAATATCTTGCTGTCTCTCATCTTCTGGCACCCCTATTATTCTGATGTTGGTACGCTTGAAGCTGTCCCAGAGGCTCCTTACACTATCTTCGTATTTTCGGATTCTTTTTTCATTTTGCTTTTCCGGTTGGGTGTTTTTTGCTTCTTCGCATTTCAAATCTTTGGCTTGATTCTTGCGCTCCTCTGGTCTGCTATTGGGTGTAATATTCTTTATTTCAGAGCGTGTATGCTTAATTTCTAGTTTCTTTATCATAGCATCGAGGGTCTCATTAGTTTTCGTGAGGCTCTCCAGAAGTTTATTGCAAGCCCTCAAAATTGCGTTTTTTAGCTCTATATCCTCCATTTCTGTCATGTTTTTTTGTCTCCGCATTTTTTATGCTTTCTTGGTGCACCCCCTAGTGGTCTTTGTGCGCAGTCTTGTTCTAGTTGAGCCTTGATTGTTGTAGTTAATACTAGAGGGATTTGACCACCAGGCCGACTGGCTGTGTGAATCAGCTGTGTCTGCCGCGGAAAACTTCTGTCCTCTGGGGAGGTGCTAATCTAGCCTTTGCCTGAGGCGATCTGGCAAATGGCTCTGCGCAGGGCTTGGGCGGGGCGGGCTCAACAGGGCGGGCGGGCGGAGGGAGCGGTTATGGCCCCTCTCAGTCCCGTTCCCAGAGGCTCTGCTTCTCAGAACCCCCGGAACCGCTGCAAACCTCGGAGGGAAAGCTGCCTTCCAACTGATGCCAGACACTCCCGCTTCTCCCGTTTGGGTCCGAGTCCCCAGCGATTCGCCCGTATCTGGAGCTCAGAGTCTGAGACTCCCCCCTGACCGAAAACGACAACCGCGCTCTCAGCCACCAGCCCGCTTTGCGCGCGCACCTCCGCACCTGAGTTTTTTCCACACTGCGCCTCCTCTGAGCCTCGGTGTGCTGTTATTTTTCCTTCTAGTTGAAGAGTCTCTCCTCAGCCAGCCTTCCTGTGGTTCTGGGTGATGTCCGTTCCGTCTTTTAGTTGTATTTTTGAAGTGGTTGTTTGCGGCAGCAGTCTCCGGTGTTTACCTATGCCGCCATCTTGGTCTCCCCCCGAAGACATTAGCTTTATATGTGGGCAAAAACAAACAAACCAAAACCACCCCAAAAACTCAAAAGTAACGTTACAAAACTTTAACCCTGTAAGGAAACTAGAGAACCATCCCCCCATTTTATAAAGGAGGACACCAAGTTAGGTGATTTATCTATCAATTACAGTCATAGAGCTGGTTGTTGTCCTAAACAGCACTTGACTTTGGAATCCAGGTCTTCATTACTTTCTACTCCAGTACGTTATGCTGCTGTTCCTTCAAAAAACCCGATACATTACAGCTCCCTCAATATACAAGTTCTCCAGAGGATAGGTAATATAGTACTTTTCACTTTCCTCATTGATTTCCTAGGGAACTGGAAAGTGAGAAAATCAAAGGAGGTCTTTTTCAGGGAATTCAACACTTTAATCTTCACCTCAAAAAAAAAAAAAGAGACTTTTCTGATGTAGGAAATACATTTTTTTTCTTTGTGACACACCTCAGAGAGACAAATGGATAGTTATATCACTGTGTACATAGTTACTCTTTATTCTTCAAAGACTCAATCAATTTTTCTTTTTTGGTAGTTAGAACTGAGTAGTAGTAGTCATTTTTCAATTTATAAATTTCTGCTACTTGAAAAACCTTTGAATTATTTTCTTTATGGAAAATACAGTCTATACATATAAAAGGCTAATATGAAAAGTGTCCCCTTGGAAATTTGACCAGGAGACTGGGAGTTCGATCACTTGCTATGACATGCACTGCCCACCCCGGGGGTGGCGCAGAATGAAGGAAGGCTTCGGCTGGCAGCTGGCAGCTGGGGAAGAGAGGCCCAGGCTGGCAGCTGGAAGGCCCCGATTAGCCCTGATCGCTGGCCAGGCATAGGGACGCTACCCGTGCATGAATTTTGTGCACCGGGCCTCTAGTAACAGTATAAAGAGGAAAACTCTAATCTTATTGTCCAGAGGTAACTACTTAATGTCCTTTTTAACATTTTTTCAATGTATATATGTTTCATAGAGATTTTGCCTTTTTTTTCACTTAATGTTAGAATATTTATTAATGGATGCATTCTATTTCATCGTCTGGAAAGATTATAATGGAAAATGCTACAGTGAATACTCTGGCCTACAATTCTGATTATTTTTTTATGGCAGAGTCTTAGAATTGGAATTATTGAATTATCAGCAAAACTATTTTTTTTTTTAGTCTCTTCATGCCAAACAGATTTTGGCGAAGTTGTTACCAGTTCCATACTCAATACAAATTGAGTATGAGAGTAACTGTATTGTTTCTATCTTTGAAATTTATCACTAAAAATGTTGCTGATTTAACAATATAAATAAGCCAGTCTAAGTCACCTTTCTTTGATTACTGTAAGTTTTTATATATTAACTATTTATGTTGTTTCTGTAAGTTCAGTTCATGAACTTTGCTTACTTTTCTGTAGCAACCTGTGCTTTTCTTGTAAAATAATTTTCACATATTAAAAACATCAACCTTTGCCTTTTGTGGTAAATACCTTTTACCATTTTGCTTTGTTTTTTGCTTTCTGGTTTTTATCAGGGGAGAACAGAAGTCTTTATTTTTATAGTCTAGATCTATACATGGGGAGAGTTTGCTTCTGTGAGTTCTTTCACTAATGGTGTGAAGGGAGGAAATGCAAGCAAGAAGGCTATTGAGGACCAAGATTCCTCTTTGTAAATCGAAATCCCTGGGTAGGGGCCATTTCATGCAGACTTGGTGATTTTACCTCTTCTCGCACTGCAGTTGCTTGTCTTGTATATATGAAATCTGCCATATGATCTGTTAAATTTATTTGTTTTGTGCACAGTTGGCCCTTTGGCCATTTTTTAAATATGTACTATAGCATTTCCTCATGTCCTGATGCTTTCTTTTAAGGTATTATCCAAAGAGATAAGTCACCAATGGAAAAAGGGCTCTCTGGTCTGCGAGGAAGGGACTTTGAGCTGTCTGATGCGTTTTATTTCTCCAAGAAGGGATTGGAAGCCATTGTGGAAGATGAAGTGACCCAGAGGTTCTCCTCAGAGGAGCTAGTGTCATGGAATCTCCTCACAAGGACTAATATAAATTTCCAGTACATCAGTCTGCGGCTCACCATGGTGTGGGTGCTGGGCGTCATAATACGCTACTGTGTCCTATTACCTCTGAGGTAGGTCTCCTGCCCAGGGGTTTGATTGTATAATTGGTTCAACTTTCTTTTAAATCATGTATGTAATGGCCACATGTGAGTATTATGGTACTAGTCTCACTCCTTCCCACTTAACACCATCAGGAATGTATTAAGTATCTATTCTCCTTTCCCATCCCCCCCTCTTCCCCCCCCCCCCCCCCGCCAAATTAAGGTGTGTATTCAGAATCTATTACATATTAGTCTGGATCCACGTTACACTTTCAGTCATAGATAATTTGATGGATAGAAAGGGGAAATGAGAAAAAAGAAGAGGTTTTACAGTTTCACACTCACTGTGTGTCAAACAAACTATAACTGTCTCTCTGCTGGTCTGTAGTGGTTCATAGCTGCCTAGGAGAGGAAATGTTCCCGAGAGTGGTTACCACATGGGAGAGAGTCATTCAGTAGAATGAATGTGTTCCACCCACATCCATTTATGATCACTCACTTTTCTTATTAAAAGTTCCACATCTGGGTCTCCTTCCGGTTCTGAGTTTGAGTGCCACCTGATGAGGAGGTATCCTCAAGCTCTACTGACTGGAACCACAGTGTGGAACTAGAGTAGAAGAGGTAACACTGGGCATTGGGATGTAGTGCAGGTGACTAAGGCTTGTTTAGCATGGTGGTGGCAGGTAGTATGCATGTGTATCAGTCATAACATCCCTGTTTATTGTCTTGCTTCATTTCCCTTGGACATGGCCTTGGTATCCTCTCAATAGAGCGTTCCAGGCAGTCGCTATCAGCCAACAAAAATTGGTACATAACTTGAAACCTCTTTACCATCCCTAGGGTGGGCTATACTTGCCTCATTCAGATTTATTACAAGGGAGAAGATTGCTTAAGTATAAGCAAAGGCACATTTCTAAGAAACTCTTTCTGCTTTCCTGTGCTCATGTTGCCAGTGACTAGATATTGGGGGCATGTTACGTCTTTTGGGAATCATTTTAGCTCTAATAACAAAGTGAAATTCAATCTGTTTTTGTTTTAAATCCTCATCTGAGGACATACTAAGGAAGGGGGGCGGGGAGAGAGAGAGAGAGAGAGAGAGTTATTAATGTGAAAGAGAACATTGATCGGTTATCTCTTGTATGTGCCCCAATCAGGAATCGAACTCAGGTATGTTCCCTGACCAGGAATCGATCCAGCAATGTTTTGGTGCACAGGATGACACTCAACCAACTGAGACACTCCACACTCCAGCTGGGCTTTATATACACTTTTGCTTGAACCTTAAGCCAGTGTGGGGTTCATGTACTCGGGGATGCCTAAGACTACCTAATTGCATGCTATGGAAGGCAATATTCGAACTTTTATTTTTTGGAAGTTTCTAGTTTATTATAATTAGAGCTTCCATTTATTGTTTTTATTCTTAAAAAAAAATGAAACCTCAGTGAAGCTGAATATATAGATAAGCTCTTCCATCTTCACTTGGTCCATTGATCAGGCACCATATCCCAGGCAGCCATTGAGAACAGTGAGGATTTCACAACAGAGTCTTGAGATTCCCTCATTTGTTGGTTAGCTTTCACCTGCTGTGGGTGTCCAGCAAATAGTGTTATGATCTTATTATCTAGTTTAAATTAAATTAATGCACATAAAATAGATGTGACATAAAAGATTCTTGCAAAGAAACCAGGTTTAAGATAATCCTGTAATGTAAGCATCCAAGAACAAGAAAAAATGGCAAAATTAAGATTCCTACTCTTACTACAAACGCTTCATTATGAAAGAATTGCTTTAAAACTGGTGTTTAAAAGAAGGAATTGCTATAAAGTAAGCATAAAAAAACCCCAGATTGTGCTAAAAATGATTGTGTTGGTGGTCGTACAACTCTGTGAATATGCCAAAAACAATTGGATTGTACATTTTAAATGGGTGAATTTTATGTTATGTGAATTGTAGCTCCATAAAGCTCTTAAAAAAACTTCATAAACAGATTGTGGCTGAAAACTTTGTGTCAACTAAGAGAATTCTCCTGTTTGCTCACTTCAACTGGAAAACAGAATTTTCTGGCTTGTTAGTCTAGCAGACAAAAACCTTCAATGGTTTGGAACATATAATTGTTAGACATGTTGAAATGTCACCCCTTCTGATTTAATGTGTAGGAACAAGTGATTCTCCTTAGAGCAAGATGGCAAAACATTTTAAAACTTTTGCATAATTGATGGTTAAGATTAAAACAGCTATTTAGTTATCATCAGTGACTGACATGAAAGTATGGCAACTAAAGGAAGCTTAATTTGACCTTCTAATTGCTGTGTCAAAACATGTTAAACCGCCCTAGCCAGTTTGAGTGGATAGAGCTTGGGCTGCAGACCAGAGGGTCCCAGGTTCGATTCCTGATCAAGGGCACGTTACATCGGTTGCAGGCTCATCCGGGAGCTTGTGCGTGAGGCAACCAATCAATGTATCTCGATGTTTCTCTATCTGTCTCTCCCCCTCCCTTCCATTCTCTTTATTTTTAAATTTTTTAAAAATATATTTTTATTGATTTCAGAGAAGAAGGGAAAGGGAGAGAGAGATAGAAACATCAATGATGAGAGAGAATCATTGATTGGCTGCCTCCTGCACACCCCACACTAGGGATCAAGCCAGCAACCCAGGCATTTGCCTTGACTGAGAATCGAACCGTGACCTTCTGTTTCATAGGTCAGTGCTCAACCACTGAGCCACATGGCTGGGCTCCACTCTCTTTAATGGAAAAATATCCTCAGGTGAAGATTAACAGCAACAACAACAAAAAGGTGTTAAACCAAGACTTTAATACCCGTATGAGGTGTTTATGAGGAAATCCATTTATTCTGAAAGATTATAAAACTCAACTTCTTCTTTTTGAGTAATTCTATTTAATTTCTAAAGTGATGTTATTTTTGAAGTTATTGAAATATATATTAAAAGCACTTTTCAAAAATGAGAAAATGTCTGTGTGGAGATTTAAAATATTGTCAGTCATCTTGTTTGCTAACTTTCAAGTTATCTTGAACTGTCCAAAGGAACAACCATTAGGTTTGCATTGAGGAATATATAATTTGGAGTTCTTATTATGAATGAGCCTGTAAGTACAGCTTATTTTGCCATCTGCTATAAATTTTAAATATACTTAAGAAAATTTTGAATTGTACCCTTTTGCTTACCTGTCATTAAAAAATCCAGGAAAACCAAGTGATTTTCAGACCTTTGCAAGATATTTTCTTTTACAACCTTATCACACCACACCAAAGTACCCTGAACAAAACACGATGACTACTTTCAACCTGAAATGACTCCTTTATACAACATAAAACTATTTTGTATAGAAGTTACTATGTATTAATTTAAAGCAATTCAGGATAATTTAAAAATTAAAATAATAAAGCAGATGGTCAAGACTTTTCATTTGTTCCCTTCACTAGCCCACTTAAAACTCTGATGATTATGTAGATTGAACTTGATGGTTTGTGAATCGATTTCCAGGCCTTCTCTGTGTATTATAGACGATTCATGTGCCTGCTGTTATTTTGAAAATGTCATCATTTTCCATACATTGTCTTGAGACTTTGCTTTTTTTTTGCTCTCAAAATGTACCAAGGACCATTCTCCCATGTCAGAACCTATAGATTTATCCAGTTTTTATGGCTGCACCATATCCCATAGCATGGATGCCCCACAACTTATCCACAATTTTGTTATTTGTGAAGTTTCAGGTTATTTTCCTTTACCCCTACTATTCAACTAAACATCTGCATCCCCTTTCCTTTTACAGGGTTACCTTGGCTTTCATTGGGATCAGCTTGTTGGTTATTGGAACGACACTGGTTGGGCAGCTTCCAGACAGCAGGTGACATGTTTCCTTTCACAGCCGCAAATAGGATTGTCCTTTTCTTAGCTATGTCCACAAAGAGAATATTTGATGAATTCCAATGTACAGTATCAAATATATGGCCTCAACACATTTGTTAACATCCTGCTTACTTCATAGTCTCAAACATACTTTCATGTAAGTCCCAAGAAGTTGTATTTTCAAAGGGAAAAGAAAGAGAAGAAAGAAAATGACTGAAGAACTTAAGGAAAGCGAGAGTCTTATAATATTGTCAGCCTCCTAAGGCTGAGACCAAAGAAGCTTCAGCTTATCTTGATCAGGAACTTATCGGGAGAGTCGAGGTCGGGAGGGAGCTATTTTCCTTCAGTATGTTGTCCTAAGTGCCTCCGTGAGACTATGAGAATTGAACTGTGCTTGTGTTTCAGAGCACAGGCTGCTGCTGTGAAGGAGCACATTAAAGCTTTTATTGTATTATTTCCTAGGAGTGCCCGGAACTGCACAATAAAATGTTTTTTCTTTCCTTCAGCTTAAAAACCTGGCTAAGTGAGCTGGTCCACCTGACCTGCTGCCGGATCTGTGTGCGCGCCCTCTCTGGGACCATTCATTATCACAACAGGTGAGTGTCTGCTGGCTTCGGGCCTGGCTTTCTCTAGGTCAGGTCAGTGCGTGTGGACAGGTGAAATGAGAGGACTTCCTGTGTGTTCATCCCTACCTCTTAGAGTGTCAGAGACATAACCACACACAAAACCTCTTTAAAAAAGCAATCCGTTTGCAGAAGGAACATACCAATAAACATGTAATGACACTTGGTCATTGGGCATTTGTGGTGTGCAGGGCAGGCCTGTGCTTCTCGAGGTCTTCCCTCTGAGAGGCACTGTTTTCCTGTTTGACAGGGGAAGAAACGGGGGCTCTGGGATTGGTTGTCTGGGATTGCATAGTAAGTGGCAGTCAGATTTTGAATGAGATCCGTCTGACTTAAACAGTGGTGAAGGTGACAGGCCTTTAGTGTGGTTGAAGGAGGACCAGACTTGGAATCTGGAGGCCTAGTCTCTGGTCTCATTCTTGCCCCTCCTAAAATTCCATAACTGAGCCTTAATACGGACCCCGACATTCTGCTTCCCTTACCCTTAGTTGTAGAGGGTAATGGTAGCTAAGTGAAGTTATAAGCTAAATGAGAGGAGTTTTGATTTCTAACTTTTCTATTAACTCAACTTTATTTTTTCTTACATTTAACATCATTGTTTTAAAAGTTCTGGGACAAGCCTCTAATTTTTCAGTGACTGGGTCCTTCTATTTCATTTGTGGAAGGGAAATAGTTTATTATTTGGCTTTCCCATGTGACACCAACATAAAAGGCCCCTTCAATTTCTAAAATTATATGATTTTGTAATTGGGCTGTGAGTTTTGGGGTGAGGAGTAGAAGAAAATGCTTCGGAAGAAATGTGAGCAGAGGAGATACCTTCCACAGGAAAGGTGCTTTAATTACATAGAGAGGAATTCATAACTTTTTATAGAATTGCCTCTCATTTTAAGGAAAACATGCTAAAGTTGTGCATTTGGTTTCCTTTCTTCTCAGCATAGAACCAAAGAAAATTGCTTTGTTTCATTAGTGTCCAGTACTGGTTGAACTCTAAGACAGAGGTCAGCAAACTAAACTATGGGCCCGTCGGCCAAATGTCTCCCACCATCTGTTTTCTGTAAATAAAGTTTTAGTGGAACACAGCTATGCTCATTCATTTACATATTTTCTGTGGTTGCCTTGTGCCAAAACAGCAGAGTCCTATAGTTTTGACAGATTGGCGGGCTTGCAAAGCTTAAAGTATTTACTCTCTGGCCTGTGACAGGAAAAGTTTGCCAACTTCTGTTTTAGGGGGCTAGAAGGGAGAAAGGAACCAGTAGGAATTTTACTCTGTGGATCACCGTGAAGGCTCTAAAAGTGATGCTATGAAGATGAAAATAACAGGAAAATGCTTATGGTAAAATGAATGAAACTTATCACAAAATTTATTAAAATTATAGAATCTTTATAATTCAGTCTAATATTTTAAAATTATATTTTCATCATAAAAGGAAAATCTGGTCATTACAAAAAATGACATAAAAATATATAAAGGGAAAGTCAGGGGTTCCTTTTCCTATACTCTTACCCCAATCTGATTCACCACTGTTTAAATCAGATAGACCCCCAGAGACAACCTTTTTAAGGTGGGCCCATATACTACGAACTTTATTTTTCTACTGAACTTTTTAAAACAAAATAGGATGAATCTCTACATGCTGTTCTGCTAAATAGTCGCCATTTCTCAATGTTTAGTATTTACCATTGTTTGTGATTGCAGGCAGTACAAACCCCAGAAGGGAGGCATTTGTGTTGCCAACCATACCTCCCCAATAGATGTTTTGATCTTAACAACGGATGGATGCTATGCTATGGTAAGAGCAGCTTATTGATATTTCAAGTAGTTCCATGTTTTGTGGCTTGCTCAAATTTTAAATTTATTTGGGCACAAATCATAAAGTTTTATATTACAAAGTGACTGGGTTATACTACTGTAGCTATATGTTATGTAATATATTTACATGAACATATAGTGTAAGAAAAAGAAAGAAAAAAACATTATATTTAAGGTAATAAAAATTTAACTTACTAAAATGCAGACACACTTGAGTTTAATAGGACTTTATCAAGTTGATTCCATCTTGCTTCTAAAATCCCTGTGATGTTTAATAACACTTTCAGAGATTAACGTCTTCCTCCTTAGATCTGTGAAAATCCCTTACCAGCCAAGTTAGTTCTGTCTTCCTTCAGGGAGTCATAAGCAATTTAAAACAAACAAACAAAAAACAAACAAACTATCCCTTTAATAAAGATTAAACAAGAAAGGCAAATATTTATACCACATTGTCTTTTTCAATTCTTGTCTATAGCCCTAAAATAAAAAAGAAAACCCTACCCAAACCCCATAACCCACAGTCTTGGGGGATCCTCTTTTCATATCCCTTAGTGGTGGAGGCTTGGGCTTCAGGAAGAGCAGATGGATTTTTTTTTTTCTCACTTCTCAGCTCCAGTGACTGACAGTCATGGTTGATGTACTTTTCTGGGGAGGCAGTTGAAGGAAGCCACTATTCATTGTCTGCTGTAGGTAGGAGAGTGGGAGTTCTGGCACATTGTGGTATTTGACTGTACACAGGTTATGCAATCACTGAGGGGGTTTTGAAGGCCTTTGTGAAAACTCCTAACTTATTGCTAGGTATTTAATCTGCCTAAAATAGGAATTCAGATATGTAACACATTTTAACACATTGCTAAATTACTGTACTAATAAGTCATTGGGTTCTCTCTGAATCTAAGGGAGCATTAACCAACTTTCTGCAAAGACTTTTAGGAATTGGTACTTCTTAACCTTTTTTAGGTTAGGAATCAGTTAATAGTTATGTATTTTTTTTAAGGAAAATAAACAAATCACAACAACATACTTGTGCATCATACAAACATAATTCTGTGTCTAATTTCAATGTGTCTATGGATCTCCAGAAAGCCCTTCCAAGGAGCCTCAAGTTCACAACTCTTGATAGAACCCCTCCCCCAGCATAGTCCTGGGAGTCTATAATAATTCCTTGCATTTATGTGGATAGGCACTTTCACATCCATTATATTTGACCTTCCCTGTAAGTCAGTGAAGTTAGAGTTGAGATTTTGTTATAGATAAGAAAACAGAGGTTCAGGCATTTTAACCAACTTACCTAATCATCGTTTTGTGTTTCTGAGACCATATTCATTTAGTGTCCTTGTCAACAAGAGTTGAGCATAGCTCATTTGTGACTGAAGGTCTCAGAATTTTGTTGGCATTTTCTGTGCTTTTTGATCATGTATAGTTGCAATTACAATATTAGTCAAGGTTATGAAAGCATAGTACTTATGAACTTTCTAATGTGTTGAGTGATAGAAACCTAAAGCCATTTGGATTTCAATCAGAGGCAGGGGGCAGAAATGGAGGGAGGAAACTATTGCTACCCTCCAGGGTCATATTTGGTTTCTTTTGGCTAAACATAGACTATATATTTGAAGAATGTTCAAGATCCCATCTCAGTGGCTTTTCAAAGTTTTTTCCCTCCTAAGCAAAGATCTCTACTTTTTTTTTTAAATTTAGTAGTATTTTACAACTTACATAGAAGTTAAAATAATAAAAATGTTACAACATCCATGTGCCCTTTATCCACATTTACCTATTGGTAATATTTGGCCCATTTGCTTTATTATTTGCATTCTCATATATTGGCTTTCTTTATAAAAATGCATGTAAACTACTTATATTTTAATATATTTATATTTAAAATTCCTAATGTTATTCTTAATACTGATATAATATTAGATATATGAGTCTATACAAATTTATCCAATTTATAGGGTTCTTTCTTGCTTTCCCCAATCCATATTTTATCTTTCTTTTTTCACAGTGAATGTCCTGTTTCCCAACAATATCAACTCATTTTCTCAATTCTATAATACATCCAAAATTGTTTCAGAATTGCTTCACCTGTTTTACTACGAGAAACAAATATAAGAATAATTCAGGGTATTTTGCAGGTCTCAGTACCCCATCCAAGATGAGGGTGTGTGCTCAAATACTGTCTTTATAAATTTCTTGGATTCCCGTGCCCCCTTCCCCTCCACCTTGCTTCAGTGTTGTTCTTTTACTCATTTGAAATGCAGCTGGGTTCATTTGCTTTCAGCTTGCCAGTCCCATCCTTGTTGATTTACTTTTTGAATATGTAGGACATTAATATGTTTCCAAATGTCAAAACATTTTTTGTTTAAAGGCATATTATCCCATTCCTTCCATTCTACGCCATTCCTTTCTACGCTTGTAAGATTCCAATTTCATTGTTTTTGGTTATTCTTTATTTTTGTAGAGGTAAACAAGTATATATGTATATTTCTCCTCCTGTCTCATACAAAAAGCATTATACTATATTTGCTCTTTGCAGGTTGCTTTTTCCCCATTTAATAATGTCTCTTGGAAATCATTAATCAGTCATAGAGTTCAACCTTGCTCTTTTCCCAGATGCATGGTAGTACTCCGTTGGGTGTACTTTTCTAGGGAGTCATTTGAAGGAAGCCACTTCAACCTTGTGCACATGTATTTTCATTTTGTTGGAGTGAAATGGTCTATCTTCAGGATAAGTTTCTAGAAGTAGAATTATTGAGTTGGATAAATATATATGCAGTTTTGATAAGGTATTGCAAAATTTCCTTCCATGGGGGTTATAATCTCCCCAATTCCAAGAAATGTACGGCAGTGCCCGTTTCCCATAGCCTTGGTTTAGAGTACATTGTTAATATTTGGTTCTTTTTCAATCTGAAAGGTGAGGGATGGTATTTCAGTGTAGTTTTAATTTGAATTTCTCTTGATTACTCTACTTTTTAAACCTATAGTATAGCTATTATGTCAACATAGCTTAAAATTCAAAGGTGCTACTAAAGAACACCTTTTGCTTATATTTGGCCATTCATGTCCTTTGTATAGGCTAATAACTTTAGTCAGTAGAAGTAGATTGATCTTTTCTACTGGGGAATAGGAACTTACTCCTACTTAAACACACACACACACACACACACACACACACACACACACACACACACACGCTTTCTTTGAACCGCTGTGCCTTTACATTTACATTTTTTCTCTTTCTGGTGGTATTTCTAGGTTGGCCAGGTTCACGGTGGATTGATGGGAATTATTCAGAGAGCTATGGTTAAGGCTTGCCCACATGTCTGGTTTGAACGCTCAGAAATGAAGGATCGACACCTGGTTACTAAGAGGTAAGGTAGTGACTCACTACCCATTTGCATAGCATAAAATGTGATAAATCTTGGCCTTCCTGCCCAAGAGGGCAGAACAGTGCTAAGATTAAAGCTAAAACATGGAGCTCTATTTGTGGTAGGCTTTTTCTGGTTACATCACCTGTCTTAGCTAGATTTTTAAAAGTTTTAATTCTGCAGGAATAGTGGAGCATATGATGAGATTAGAAAGCCCATCAGTTTATGTTGTGGTGATTTAGGTATAGTCCAGTTTCTGAATTTTCAAAGTTAAAAATTACTACCTAGAAAGTTAAATAATTTGTAACTGTTTGGTGAATTAATAGATTGTATCAATCAATTAATAGGTTGATGTTTGCTGAAAGACTATTAGCACTTAAATCTACCTGGAGACAGGCAGAGCCAATCTCTATGAAGCAGAATAAGTCCCTCTGGGACTTGGGATAGAGATGAGCTACCAGAAACCTTTTTTGGGAAACCCTTTTTTGCCTGAGGCCTTTAACTGAAGGCACTCTGGTCATTGTTTCTATAAGCATGAAGGTGAGCCATGCTCTTAAGGATAAAATGAAAAGTATATTTATTGAAATCTGTTAGAATAACTACCCCCTAGATGGGGATAGCAGTGGGAGATTATTTAGCAGTGGGCCACTCTGGGGGATGTAATCTCCCTGTCTCAGCCTTACTAGCTGCTGATGAGCAGTTGGAATTCAGGGCTGGCTGCAGGGAGGACAGAACCTAAGCCTGGAAGAATACAGGCTTTATTATGGTGCGTATTTCCTAGGAAAGTTCAGCCTGACCCATTTAAGGAATGTTCTACACTTAATGGCCATAGGCAGACAGGTCCAGCAATCAATATCCCCATTTTTCAGATGGAGCAATAAAGATACAGAAGAAAGGGCACAAAGCTCATGACAGGGACACCAGAGCTCCTGTCATCTGACTGCCTAACATTTGTTTTTAAAGAGTGGGCAGAAGACACTGCCAATCACTCACTTTGAGATGAGAGAAACTGAACTAGTGCAGCTATCCTTACACTTTTTTAGAAAGGGACCCACCTGAGTTTATTTTCTTGACTTATATCTTGTTTCTTTTCTCCTTATTGCTTTTCCATATATTTGTGATAGTAGAGTGTAGAGAATACCAAAGAGGATTTCCATCTCTCTCTGTTAAAAGATAGAATTTTGATCCTTTATTTTTCTTCACAGACTACGAGAACACATTGCTGATAAGAAGAAATTACCCATATTAATCTTTCCTGAAGGTAAGAGAAAGACTGCCTACCAAGTTATAGTTGATAACAAGCACCAAAAGTGTATGAGGATTTGGATTGTTCTGGAATTGGCATTTTTAACCTACATCTGCTGTCCTATGGACATGGAAGTCTTACCTTTTTAATCTTAAAAGTTATTTCTGGGTAATGAACTTAGAAAGGTATTGCCCATAACTTTTCCAAGGTCCTTATTTTAAATGTGTTGAAATTATTACCTGTTGTGAAGAAGTTGTATCTCTAAAGTATTCAATAATAAAGTAAAAGTTTCTCATTAGACCTGCTTGGAACTATCAAATTACTACTTAAGCAGGAATCAATTTGTGAAATGGTAGTAAAATGTCTGTAATTTTGATATGATTTGAGTAATTTAAATTATTTTGTATCAAAGTAATTCCTCTTGACCCCCCCCCCACCCCCCATGTTCTTGCAGGAACTTGCATCAATAATACTTCAGTCATGATGTTTAAAAAGGGAAGCTTTGAAATTGGAGGAACCATATATCCAGTTGCAATTAAGGTAAAACAGATTCCCTCCTCCCTTCAGAAAAGGGCACTTAGTTACTTGATAATTAAAAATTTGTGAGAATAAGGAGCAGTTGTATATACGTTACTCAGATTCAGCAGCTGTTTACATTTTGCCCATTTGCTTGATCATTCTCTCCCTATGGATATGGATAGGATATGTACCAGGGGACTTCAAGCCAGGACAAAGCCTGAATACTGAGCACATAGTCAGTGATGAGCAGAACAGATATTGTCCCTATTTTCACCCACCTTCCAGTTAAGTGGGACAACAGACATTTAAGGGTCATGTACCCGGCATTACTAGTATGTCATCAGTCTGGCTCAAATAAACTCTTAAAAATAAAATAGAAAGAGTCAATCAGCCTCTCGTTGCAGTGCTCTGGGCTGTGGTCAGAGGAGTTGGCTGGACTGGTTTGCTTCCTTGATCATTTCTGTCAAGCAAAGAAACTTCTCTCTTTTTTTGAATCTCATAGAGAGGTTGGGCCTGCCACCTTGAAAGCATTGACTTGGATAGGAGAAGCCAGCACTTAATTCATAACTGTGACGGGTTTTCTTTTCTTTTCTCAGTATAACCCTCAGTTTGGTGATGCCTTTTGGAACAGTAGTAAATACAACATGGTGAGCTACCTGCTTCGAATGATGACCAGCTGGGCCATCGTCTGTGATGTGTGGTACTTGCCTCCCATGACAAGAGAGGTAGGCCATAGAAAACAATAGCTGGACTTTGGGGCTTTAATCAGATAAAAATGAGAAAACCTTTACCTGAAAACATGGATGTCTCCCTTCCTCACATCAGCTAGACCTGGACTGCCTTTCTGCTTTCTCAGGAAAATGAGTCATTTTTAAAAAAATGTAGTTCTTTTGGCCCTGGCGGGTGTGGCTCAATTGGTTGGGCATCATCTGTGCACCAAAAGGTTGCCGGCTAGATTCCAGTCAGGGCACATGCCCACATTGCTGGCTTAATCCCCAGTAGTGGGTGTGCAGGAGGCAGCAGATCAATGTTTTTCTCTCTCTTTCTCTCTACCCCCCTCCCTCTCCCTTCATCTTTCTCTAAAAATCGATGAAATATATGTATATAAATAAATCGCAAAAGTCTTTCTTTAAAAAAAATGTAGTTCTCTTCAAATCAGGCCATTTTATATTCAGAGACTCTTTTTTCCATAATAATTTTTATAATTGCTGTTAGTTTATTGGGCCTACAGGTATTATGGAAAGTTGTATCTTGGATAAGACTAATAGAGAGCATAATAAGTATGTACCCCTGGTTAAAAAAAATGGAACAACATAGCACTGCATTTTCTTAATAAAATGAATGATACTTGCTATGATTGAGACTCAAACATATTTGAGCTAAAATGTGAGTCTTATATTTTAAAATAAATCTAAATTATTTTGAGACATTTTAAGGCATGATTTGAAAATTGTGTACCCAGGATATACTTGTAATTTTTTTCCCCCAGGAAGGAGAAGATGCAGTCCAGTTTGCTAACAGGGTTAAGTCTGCTATTGCTAGACAAGGAGGATTGACTGAGCTTCCCTGGTAAGAAATTTTTCAGAAGTACTACCACTTTTAAAAAATTAAAAACACTTTATTAATGTTATTTATTATGCTAGTCAGCTGGAGGGTTAGCTGACAGTGACAGGGGTTCATACAACATAACAGTGATAGAATAAGATAGAAGTTTCTCCCTTTCCTTCCAGCTCATGCTGTATTACTCTACCATCCTCAATGCACTTGTACTTTATGGCTGCCCAGCTCTGCTCAGTGTGTTCAGCAGATGGCTAACAGGAAGGAAGTAAAGCAAGAAGGACATGACACATCCATGTCCTTAGAGCACAGGCTAGAAGTTGGACATGCCACTAATTATGCTAATTAACAAGCCACTAATTTTTACAGTGAAAATTCATTATGCTGATTGACAAAGCTTGGGAGGTTGATGGGAGATCAAGATAGCTGAAGCCTTATGGTGGTTTCTGATTAAATGCCTGGCTGACCACCCCAGAGTATGAGGTTTTTTGTTTGTTTGTTTTCTAATGTTTTTATTGATTTTAGGGAGAGGGAAAGAGAGATGGAAGCATCAATGATAAGAGACACACATCAATCAGCTGCGTCCTGCATGCCCCCACTGGGGTTGGAGCCTGAAATCCAGGCATGTGTCCCAGCTGGGAATCAAACTGTGACCTCCTGGTTCATGGGTGGACGCTCAACCACTGAGCCTCGCCAGCTGGGCCAGAGTTTGATTTCTTTTCTTTTCTTTTTTTTTTAATTGATTTTTCACAGAGAGGAAGGGCGAGAGATAGAGAGTTAGAAACATTGATGAGAAAGGAACATTGATCAGCTGCCTCCTGCACACCTCCTACTGGGGATGTGCACGCAACCAAGGTACATGCCCTTGGCCAGAATCAAACCTGGGCCCTTTCAGTCCGCAGACCGACGCTCTACCCACTGAGCCAAACCGGTTAGGGCCAGAGTTTGATTTCTTGATTCAAGGCAACTGACCAGCCCTAGGGCTAAGATGGGTTAAGACTACCATTTGTATTATGCTATCTAAGCTGGAATAAGTGAAACATCATGAAGGGACAGGCTTCCCAATGCCCTAGTTTACAATGACTTAATTTACAAATGACCTAGGGGTTCATGTTCATTGTATAACTAACTGGCTTCCTTGTTCATTGTTTTCTGAACTTTTCTCCTTTCCTCTTACCTGACATCCCAGCCCTACTCCTGTCCTGAAGCCATTATGAAAAGCTTAGAGCTTTAACTCAGTAGCCTCAGAAAGGAAAGAAAGAAAGCAAGCTGTGAGAGACAAAAACAGCCAAGGGTTGTTAGCCACAGGACAGACTCCCATCACATTGGCTTAAATGAAATCTGTTGGAAATGATTCTCAGAATTTTTCAATTTCCTTTTATCAGGCTGTATGCAATTTTATAATAAAAGGTTATTTTAATTACATAGCCTCTTTGAAAAGAAAATAGACTCACTACATTTCCAGATGTATTTGTCATCTACTTATTAGGCCTCAATTAGCATATCTGGATCAGTTTTCTCCTAGATTAAATGAAAACTTAGTTATATCATCTTAAACTGGCTTTTAAATATGGCTGCTGCCTGCCTTAAGAACCAAGATCTGCTGTCATTGCAAAGGGGAACTGGGCACAACTTCGAAGTCTATAGGGGTGGCAAGTCACAGCTGGGGCGCTTAGGGCAGTGTGAGGTTTACTGTATGCTTGGGAAGGAGAATTACATAAAAATAATGTCAGGATGCTTAAGGGCAAACGTTGCTCACTTCATATTTTGCCATTTTTGGCCTGGACCTCAGGAAAGAAGGAATGGCCTTTCTTTTGGTCTCCCTCTCCCTTCCTCAGTTCTTACCATTCAGCGTTCACATAAATGTGGTTGTTCGAGGCAGTTCATTTGGATAAAAGAGGCTTTTGTGGGCAATTTTGGGGACCTAAAGACGCTTTATAACTTTTTTCCATGGAAATATTTTTACAACTGATCCCTGGAGGGTTTGTGGCCCACTGTGTATTTTTAAGTTGAGGACTTACTGGTGTACTGGCTTAGGTTTGACTCTGCAGTGGTTCTCAACCTTCTGGCCCTTTAAATACAGTTCCTCATGTTGTGACCCAACCATAAAATTATTTTCGTTGCTACTTCATAACTGTAATGTTGCTACTGTTATGAATCGTAATGTAAATATCTGATATGCAGGATGGTCTTAGGCGACCCCTGTGAAAGGGTCGTTCGACCGCCAAAGGGGTCACGACCCACAGGTTGAGAACTGCTGCTCTAGAGGCTAGAGCATTGCCCTGGGCTCAGACAGGCGTCTGCTTGTAGGTCAGGTTCTGTCTTCATGGCATTAAGTTCACTGGCTAACCTGTGATTTAGTCATCATTATCAGGGAGCACTTGGTAAGCATTTGTGCTTAACTGGGTTAAAGTTAAACAAGGCATAGTATAAAGTAAGCAAGTTCTCAGTTGATGCCCTCCCAAGAGTTGAAATGAAAAACATTTGATTAGGAGAGAGAGTGGCCCCTGATACTCCAGTCTCCTCCCAACTCTTACAGTTTGTTGTTCCTTTGTGTTCTCCAAAGAAGGAAAGGCACGCACGGAGTCCTCATAACCCAGGCAGGTCTGTGTTTTCACCACTCTGGAGAGAGTTCAAAGATTCACAGGCTCTGAGCTAAGGAATGCTGCTTATGTAGGCACTACCTACCAGTTGAATGCAACTTATTATTATTTTGTTTTATTCTGAGTCTGTTTTGGAATACAGAAGATTATATTTTACATGCTTGAAACATAGTGCTGTGAATGAAAATACAACTTGGTAGACATAGGCTTAGATTTGAGTAATGATTTATCTTTAAGGAATTTACTTGTACATATTCAGTACCCTCACCATTTCTTATGTGTATATTTTAAACTAGAGGCCCAATGCACGAAATTCGTGCAAGAGTAGGCCTTTCTTCCCCTGCCTGCTGGCACTGGCTTCCCTCCCATACCCGGGACCTGGGCTTCCCTCTGGTCGCTGGCAGGTACCTGGGACCAGGGCTTCCCTCACAGGCCTGGCTTTGTCTGAAAGGTCGTCTGGAAGGACGTCTGGTCTAATTAGCATATTACAGTTTTATTATTATAGATTGTCTATATGGTTTTCTAGTAAGACAGGGGTCAATTAGATAAGAACAACAACAATATTTTGATTTACTTGGGGAAAAAGATAGGTAAACAATTCTAGTTTTAATATAGAGTCTACATATTGAATTCACCAGCCCTAAAGAAGAAACTGAGTGGATATATTGTTCTTTATTTTAACCATGTCTCAGAGCGATTGCTCCTCCCTCATAGGAACACATCTCTGGTCAGTGGTAAAGCAGAGACTAGAATCTGGGTCATTCTGCTTCCAAAATTGTCTTCTTTGTCCCATTGCTGACCAGCTGCATAAGCGTCATGGCAAACCATGCAGCAAGTATTAATAGGTAACCCTTTTACATCATTGGTAGGAGTATCTTTTATTTGTTTGCCTTTCTATTCCCAGGGATGGTGGGTTGAAGAGAGATAAGGTGAAGAACACTTTTAAGGAAGAGCAGCAGAAGAACTACAGCAAGATGATTGTTGGCAATGGATCTCTCAACTCTGAATCGGACTGACTGCCACCCTGGAGATAAAGCTTGGCTTCCCAGACTAGCCCTTAGAATGGAGTGTGTGTGTGTGTGTGTGTGTGTGTGTGTGTGTGTGTGTGTGTATTTTGGGGGGCATTGTTTTGTTTTATTGTAAATATTTTCTACTGGATGATTGTCTCTACCTTTTTATGCCAGAGGCAGAACCCTTTGGTGTCCTTTTGTTGTTGTTGTTGGAGCATTAGCCTCCTGGATTGTAAGGTAGTTGACTGAGTTTAAACAGATTCTGCCTTCTGTACGATGATTATGTCATTGAATGAATACTTCTACAGGAAAAAGTACTTGAAAAACATTTTTGGAACTCTTTGTGTCTGGAGTCATTGATATGATCATTCTCAAAAAGTATCCCAAACTCTTTTTTTCCTGGTTAGCTTTCTCATGCCATTTTTTAACCTCTTCCTTCAGTCTCTTAAACAGTGGGGTGAGGTTAGCATCATGGCTATGTTCTCCTGCAAGCCTGAAAAGAAAAATTGAGGGCAGTATTTAGGAGAAAGGACAACTCCGTGGCCATCTGACCTGAAAGCCAAATGACAATGTTAATATTTTTTACTAGTGTGTTTGGAGAGAAATACCATTTGGTGAGCTTTACCAAAGAGAAATGAGTCCAAGTTACTGTGTGAGTGGGTTTATATGTAGGCACGTTGCCAATAAATACATTTAGCCAGAAACTGGTGATAACGTTTTTAGTTTTCCTGGTTTGTATGCTAAAGATATGCACCTAGCACCTCTCCCATCTACTATAACCGAACACATTTCAAATAGGAGGAGCCTTTTACAATAACAACAAAAATCACATTTAGTGTCTTCAGCAGGAGTATGAATGAGTGATGTGTGTGGCACTGCCCCTCACCCTCCACCGCTTTATAGTTTGTTTCAGAATTTTTCCAGTTTCTTAAACAGAAAAATAAGTGGTAAAATGATCTTTTGGAAACTGAGCCTTAAATTTTGTAAAGGGGAAAATAAGTGTTTTTTGACGCACAGCATAAGCAATGTTTGATAGCAATATAATGCCATCTTAAACTTGGAGAGTATTATATCTCTTCTGGTCACCATGTACAGAATGTGAAACTACCTTATGGTGAATATAAATAAATTCTATATTTCTAAGTGTGTTTTGTATTATTTTCCCCTCACCTCTATCATCTTTTGGCTTTGAGTAAGTTAGATTTTTTTTTCTTACAACCAGTGATTGTTTTTCATTTCAATGACATAGTTAGATTTCATTGGACTGGAACATCTGGGAAATGAGAGCATGAGCTGCTGGTTGTAGGTTGTTTTCTTCTTTTTGTCTGGCCTGGTTATCTGGACTCTGACCCTGTGGATTCCGTCTTGAGCAGAGTCACAGACTTCAGTTATTTCGCTGGTGAACTCAGGCAACTATCTCTTAATTGACTATAGGTTGGCCTGGCACAGTGTTATCGGTATAGAGTCTTATCTAGATACATGGATTTGATCCCAAAGGAAAATTTGCAAACAGGCTACCTTCCTGGTTAGTTACTCTGCTATTCTCATCCCCCCCAACCCTCATCTTTTCCTTCTTGCTTTAAGTTTTGCCCCCCAAACTGTACCTGGGGTGATCTTGA
The DNA here is from genome assembly GCF_000412655.1 of Myotis brandtii. Classification (NCBI taxonomy): domain Eukaryota; kingdom Metazoa; phylum Chordata; class Mammalia; order Chiroptera; family Vespertilionidae; genus Myotis; species Myotis brandtii. Next base: position 388,900 of record NW_005353789.1, on the reverse strand, counting down.
CTGAACATCAGCAAATCCATGGTAACTCATTGTCTTATTTATTTTTTCTCAGAAAGAAGAGTGCCTTTTTTGTTATTTTCTCCAAGAGAGCTTCAGTGGATAATGGCAAAGCCCCAAGTTGAATATGCTGTGGCAAGTCTGTCTTGTTTGGACACCGATAAAACATATCGTTCCAAGAGCACTGTGAAAGCAATAATGCTATTGTGTATTCACTGGAAAATCTCATGCTATCTCAGTCAGAACTTTTTTTTTTTCATATATATTTTTATTAATTTCAGAGAAGAAGGGAAAGGGAGAGAGAGACAGAAACATCAATGATGAGAGATAATTGAGCAGCTGCCTCCTGCACACCCCACATTGGAAATCAAGCCCGCAACCCGGGCATGTGCCCTGACCGGGAATCAAACCGTGACCTCCTGGTTCATAGGTTGATGCTCAATCACTGAGTCAGCCAGCTGAGCTCAATCAGAACTTTTGTAGGTCTTTGCTTACATAGCTAGTTTTCAAGTTGTTTGAGGAATTGCTATGTTACTGAAAACATGTTTTTAGTAAATAAATACTGTTTAGATTTAGCTTATGCTCGGAACTCCTTTTTGTTTTGCATTTGCCTTTCCTTATATTATTTATACCCACTTTAGAAATATTGTTCCAGAGTTTAGTATTCCTGAGTCTTCTGTAACTGTAATGGGATATTAAGAGTAGGCAGGATTGGGTAGAAAAATTCCATTAGGTAAGACCTTTCTCTAACCCTTTGCACAGATTCGTTTATTGAACCATGAGATGGCCTTTTTAAAATCTCGATTCTTTGTCCTGGTGCTGTTTACAGATACTGGTTTTAGGAATTCCCAGGGCTGATGAAATGTCCTGGCACATTCTGAGATCAGATGATCAGCCATGTATGAAACAGTAAATATACTCAAAGCACAGGGAAATAGTCCTGGATCACAGTCTGGTGCAAAGAACAGTCTGAGGAAAGTTTTCCCGAATAAGCAGACTTGCCAAAGCATATCCAACTTGGTGATTCGCCTTATACCTTCAGTGCACATGTTGTACTTTGGTCATTCTGTTGATATCTTTTTTCCCCCTTTTTATTGAATTGATTGGGGTGACACTGGTTAACAATTATACAGGTTTCAGGTGCACAATTCTACAACACGTAATCTGTACACTGTATTGTGTGTTCACCACCCCAAGTGAAGTCTCCATTCATCACCATTTATCCCCCCTATACCCTTCTCCATTTCCCCCAAACCTCCCTCCTCCTGGCAATCACCACACTGTGGTCTGTGTCCATGAGTTTTTTCTTTGTTGCTCAATCCCTCCACTGCCCCCTGCCCAGCCTCCCGTCTTCATTTCTTTGATCCTCTAGACTTCTTTCTAGATAAACTTCAGTCTTACCATTTCACGAATTCTCTCTTTAGTTCTATCTAATCTGCTGCTACATCTCTTTATTGAGTTTTTAATTTCAATTTTTATATTGCTCATTTACATGAGTTATATCTGATTCTTTTTCAAATGTGCTTACTCTTAAATAAGTTTCGAAGCATCTTATGCTTATTGATTTGGTATTTTCCCCACCTATTCCAAAATCTTACACCTTTTCAGGGTCTTTTTGACCCCCTGTGGCTTCTCATTGATGGAGTTTTATTTCTTTGTGTGTTTAGAGAATTTTCATAATGATCTGTCATCCAAAGAATTTTATCTTCATTTGAGCCAATCACAGATTGCTGATTCCTGCCCTCTGCCTGTTTTTGTAAACAAAACTATGTTGGAAGACAGCCACATGCCTTTGTTAGCACATGGTCTGTTTGGTTTTGCACCACCACAGTGGAGCTGAGTAGTTGTAACAGTGACTGGATGCCCTCAAAGTCTAAATTATTTACTCTGACCTTTCACCTGAAATAGTTTGCTTACCTCTGGTCACGGGCCCTATCAACCTGGGACGACTTTAAACTGCATTATTGGCTTGAGGTTTACTGAGGCATGCAAATAGTGAGACTTTAGCTTGTAAAGCCCAGTGAAGGCCATCTTGTGGTTTTGAATTCTCTGCATAATGTATTTTTGAAATTCATCTACATTGTGTTTATAAGTAGTTTTTTCCTTCTTATTGCCTAGTGGGTTTAAATCCTTAGGGGAAAGTGTTTTTTGTTGTTTTTTTCCCCCCCCTTTTCACTTAGCACTAGGGTTTTAAGGTTTGACACAGACAATTTACCTGGCTGGTATCTGGCAGTTGGAGATGAATGATTTTTACTTTCTTCTAAAAGGATGTTGCCCTTTGAGATCCTACCTTCAATGGAAGTCTCTAGTTAAACTTCCCGCCTTGGTCCAGCCTTCAACTTTATCTATTGTCCTTTGAGGTTCTGGAAACTGCTGCTCAAGTGTGGTTCAGCCAGTGCCCTCAAGGTGAAGGCCCCACAGCTGGCCTCACTGTCCTGCTGATCTATCCAGGATAACCTAGCCTCCTTTGGTCTTTGGTCTGAAAAGTCATAACAGTCTTGCTAGTAAATGGAAGCATTCCAATCTTTTTATTATTATTATTATCTAGAAAGAGGGTGAGTACATGTTGGTAGAAATAAAAATTCTAGAAAGCAACACTCTAACTTAAAAAACACACACACCTGTTCTCTGAGCCATTTTAATGTAAAGAGCAAAAACTCCTTTAGAATCATGTATCTATAGATATAAAAGGCTAATATGCTAAGTGTCCAACTGGTCACTATGATGTGCACTGACCACCAAGGGGCAGACACTCAATGCAGGAGCTGCCGTGACATGCACAGAGAAATGGCACCATGGATCTGGGACCCACAAAGCAACACTCGGCTTCCCCCAAGTGGGACACAGGCCCTTCCACCACCCCTGAGCGACAGCCCACCAAATTGTAGCCAATGCTGCTAAGATCCTATGGTGCAAAATGCAGCCCACAGCCCAGCCCCTCCCAGAACCAGTTGCTGTGGGCTCCAAGTAATGACGTCACTAGCAACGCCTGGCTTCCTCTCCCTAGCAATGACTAGCCTCCTTGCAGTTTCTTCAGCCCAGAAACACGACTTGCTTTATAGCCAGGTGCAAACATTTCACACTTTAACCAAATGTGAAGAATTTTTCCATGCCTCATCTCTGATCCTCACAGAAGCCCTGGAGTAGGTAGATAGGAGACTTGGTGGAATCCTATTTTCTTTTCATTAGCCAGAAAATGGAGATTTAGAATGCTAAAAACTTGACCCAACTGAAAAGAAGAAATGGTGGACCTTGAAAATGACTTTAGGTTTTCTCACTGAGCAGAATATAGTCAAACACTGCTGCAATTAAATATTTTACCCTTTGTTCTTCCTGTGAGATCTATAATAATAATCTGCTTCATGTTGATATTTACTGCTGTGTTGCTGACAATTACCTGAAAGAGAAGTTGGGGTGCTTCACTGGCCAGGAAAATGTTTAGCTAAATCAGAAAGCAGGTCTAATTAAGCAAGTTTATTCTATATCTATAAAAGGCTAAGTTGACTTGCACATGCGTGACACATATAAAGCTCTCGCTGGCACCAATCACATGTGTGTATTTCCATCTGTCATTGATTATGAATTTGGTTGACACTTCTATTATAGAGAAAGAATGAATAGCGACATTAAAATATTTCTTCTAATTAATTTCCTTTCAATGTGCACGAATCCATGCAATGGGCCACTAGTAACTTAATATGCAAACTAAATACCCTGCTGAAGATTTTTTAAAATATATTTCTTTATTGATTTCATAGAGGAAGGGAGAAGGAGAGAGAGATAAAAACATCAATGATGAGAGAGAATCATTGATCGGCTGCCTCCTGCACGGCCCCTACTGGGGATCGAGCCCACAACCCAGGCATGTGCCCTTGGCCGGAATTGAACCTGGGACCCTTCAGTCTGCAGGTTGACGCTCTATCCACTGAGCCAAGCCAGCTAGGGCGCTGCTAAAGATTTTTTATAAAAAGGGTGATATAGGAAGATAACAACTGACGCAGGGAAAGCTATGAAATACTTAGTATTGGTGGAGAATGCAATAACCTAACAGAATGAGGGCAGCTGAAAGCAGCTGCAAGTTCAATGGTATTCGCATTGTAGGCGAGTAGCAAGTCTTCCGACTGCCCATGTATCAGCCTGGGCTGAGGTCCCATTAAGGCTTTTGATGTTGCTCCCGGGGGTCAAAAATCCCTGTGATGATTGGGTACCTCTTGCAGCTTTAGAAAGAATATAGCAATTCTGACTACTTGATAGCCTCTTGGTCTATTTGTGGATAAGATGCCCAGGATAGCTTTGAAAATAGAATATGTATGCTCTATCTTGGTGAACTAAAGTATTTCAGATCCCTTTGAGTTTTAAGCTATAATTAGGGAGTGAGGTGCCTGGAAGAGTGGGACCAAAGAGTTAGTCTTTTCTCAAGGTGAAATATGATACATATTTTTTTAAAAAGGGAATTTAAAATTTTTTAGAAGCTTTGAAAATTGTATCCTTTAATATAATTAATACACATCCTTGCCAATTATAAAAACCAATTGGGAATCACAGGTTAGAGTTGGATACGTTTTTATATTACTGTTTTTCTAGCTTTATAAAGCAAATATATACATTTGGTGCCTGCTACGTGCCCATTACTACTCTGAGTCCGAGGACACAGCAATGACAAAGTAGCTGGGCTTGTGGAAGCCCTTTGAAGCAAATGGGGGGAAAATCAGGAAACATGTTTGGACAAAATCATCACAAGGGATTCAGAATGGCCGCTAATTTTATTTTTATTTTTATAAAGCTTGGGATAGTAAATACCTAAGCCTTCTTTAGGAAGAGTTTACAAAAAAGCATACCCCCCTTACATCAATGGAACCAAGCCTGCGACTGAGAGAAGGTAGAGTCTAAGCTCCATGGAATGTACACCTGACAATGCTTATTGCTGAGTTGAAGGAGCGCTTGACCTTGGTTAGGCCTGTTTATTATAGCAACCACCTTTTGATAGAAGCAGCCCTGACATCTGGTTGTTGCTAAGTCAGGTCCAAGTGAAAGAGTTCCAAATTTCCTAACTGGAAAAAGTGTTCAGTGCTGGTTGGTTGTAAGGCAGGTTCTGAAAAGCCGGAATTGTGTTCAGGATGGGGCAGAGGAACATCTTGTCCTCTCCAGCGGGTTCTGCAGTCATTTGATTAACCAACGGTGAATCTATTCGACTGCTTTTCTTTAGACGTTTAACACATATTTTATGAAATGTGTGTGATGATTCAGGCTCTCTCAGTTCTGAAGCTCTATGCTGCCCAAGACAGGAATCTGCACTGTAGTAGCTTAGAATCTGGAAGTGGAGATAAACACCACTAACCACAAGAGGAAGTGGCAAGGCCTTTTTTTGGCCCAGGATCAAAGTGCTGTGGGAGTCTGGACAAGTGACCAAAGCTGTGCATGGAAGAGTGTGTGGAAAGGAGGACATCTGAGTGAGCTGTGGAGGACAAGTAAGCGCTCTCTGGTGAATTAGGGAAAATGCAGGTGAATGAATTCCTTGTACCTGCACGGGCACCCACCATCCCCAAAGAAAACAACAAAAACCCCAAACAGGAGAGGGTTCTTTATTGTCAGAACTGTTTGCTTCTGAAATTTTCCTGTTCTTTTCAGAGCCATTTACTCTTTCTCCACCATTACTACCTGAGCCCAAGCCATCCTCTCTCTCATGGGCTACCATAGGAATCTTCCAACTGTTCTGCCGCTTCTGCTCATGTGATTATTTTAAATCATAACTGAATCATGTCACTTCCACCTTCAAAACTCTCCAGTGGCATCCCATCACGCTGAGAATGAAATCCAAAGTCCTTACCTTAATGTCCAAGGCCTTGTTGAGATCTGGCCACTGGTCAGCCCTTCAGGCTAATTTCTGTCATTCTTCCCTCCCACAACCACCCCAAGCACGCTGGCCGTCTTGTTCTTTTTTGAAACCAAGAAGAATATTCCTGCTTCGGGGTCTTGACACTTGTTACTTAAGCTTAGAAAGATCTAGATATTTGTGAGGCTCCCTTTCTGTTTTATATGTTGGCTCAAATATCCCCTCTTTTGAAGCTTTCCCTGGCCATCCTACCTAATAGAGCCGTCCCTGTCACTCCCTATTCCCTTACCTTTTGATTTTTTTCCATTAGCTCTTACTTCCAAACATTATATACTTGTTTGTTTTATGCACTCCCCACTACACTGTAAGTTTGAAGAATATTTGCCAAATGAGTGGGTGAATTTTTGATCATTCCTCAGTCCTTTCTTGATGTTCATGACCTTGACAATTTTGAAAATAACAGGCCAGTTATTTAGGAGCATGTCCTCTAATTTGGATGGCCCTGATGTTTTTTCCATGATTAGATCTGGGTTATGCAGTTTGGTCAGGAATAAGAAGTGATACACTGTGGTCCTTTCATTGCATCCTATCAGGTGGCACATTCTTTTGATTTCTCTCATTACTGAGGATCTTCAGTTTGGATACTTAAGGTGATATATTAGTTGCTATATTAGGGCTGCTATGACAATATCCCACAGACTGGGTTGCTTAAACTACAGAACTTTATTCTCTCACAGCACTGGAAGCTAGAGACCAAAATAAAAGTGTTGGCAGAGTTGGTTTCTTCTGAGGCCTCTCTCTTCAGCTCACAGATGGCCATCTTCTGCATCCTCATAGCCTGGTCTCTCTGTTTTCTGTGTTCCAAACTCCTCTTATGAGGACACCAGCCACATTGGGTTAGAGCCCACCCACATGATGTCATTTTACCTTAATCATTTTACCTCTTTATTTTTATTATTTATTATTATTTTTTCACAGTGGACATGAGTTTATTAGAGTGGGGCAGGGTCAGAGTGGGTGCAAGTTGCAGGTTGGGTGGAGGGGCAGGGGGCTTGGGCAGCACTGACAGCCTGCAGTCAACAAGACAGGAGGGCAGTGGGCCACAGGGCAGGCAGGGCAGGCAGGCCAGCTGCTGTTCACCCTGCGAGCGTCTGTCCATCCTCCATCCGTCTGCGCCTAGGGCATTGGCAGCGGCTCTGAGAGGATGTGAAGGGTGTAGGTGCCTGGCTCCAGAAGTAGCTGGGAGGGCAGGACCATGAGGAAGCCCCCAGCCCAGGGGTCTTCAGCCCCTGAGAGACAGGCCTGGGAAGGAGAGCCGTACCACTCGGGGTTTGGGGCAGGACTCTTGGGTAAGGCAGGTAAGGGGCAGGGTTGGTGGGAGTAGTGACTATGGAGAGGGGGCGAGCCACAGAGGGAGCAGCGGGGTGGTGAAAAGCCGGGGCCCCCGGGGAGGGTGATCCCGGCCTCTGAGTAGCTCCTGTGAGCCCCGCCGTGGTGGGGGCACCGCTCCCGAGTCCAGGCCCATTGGGATGGCTCCATGGCCATGACCTTTTCACAGCGCCGGCGGCTCACTAAAGCCCGGAAGCCTATCCTCGCCCACAGCTTGTCCCTCCGACGCAGGAAATCTGCCACTTGATTGTGCCAGCCCTCGCCCAGGGCCCACGGGAAAATCATACGTTTGGCTTCCTCCAGGTCCTCCTCCATACCATTTGCAAGGTACAGTGCCAAGAACAGGTTGCTGCAGGTGTACTCGCTGAGCTTCAGGTTGGCGCGCCGGAAGTAGACCAGCACCATGGCCAGGAGATACTTATCTGAAATCTGGAAGCAGGGGTCTCTGGCGAGGAATTCCTGAAGGCAGCTGTGCTCCAGCAGGCGGAGCAAGGCCCGGAGCTCCAGGTGCTGGCGGGCAGGGAGAGGCCCACTGCCCCCATCTTGACAGCTCCAGCCCCACAGCTTCACCTGGATGGCAACCTCATGGGCAGGGGCTCCGGCTTTGCTCATCTCATAGGGCGTGGGGGCGGGTGGGGCGGGTGACCTGAGCTCAGGGGTTACCTACAGCGTCCTAATCACCTCTGCAAAGGCCCTCTCTCTAAGTACAGTCACATTCTGAGGCACCGGGTGTTAGGACTTCAACGTACTAATCTTGAGAAGACACAATTCGTCCATAATACATGGTGTCTGCCGGGCTTTTCCATTGTAAACTTACTCTTCTCCTTTGCCGATTAATGAGTCATTTGGAGGGAGATAATTTGAAACTATGTAAGGATCCCATGGCTGATCAAACTTTTATTCATTTATTTATTTGTAATAGTATAGACTCAGGGTTTTCTATTTCATTTAATGAATTAAAATCTATTACCATGATTATTATTACTTTTTTTAATTATGAATTTGTCCCAGAGTTGGTCTGTGGGAACACTTTCTGGCTGGCTACAATGTCCTTTTGACACATCCCTATCATTTTAGGTCCTTGCTTATAAGCACAAGTTGTTTCAGACTCAATTTTTACTTTCCCTGCCCCAACCCTAAAATCAATCATTTCTCAAGGGAGCCCTGGTTTCGTTCTGGGGAGAATGGCATTTTGAAGCCAAGATCAAAGTGCTAGGTGTGCATATTATTCCTGGGGTGTTGCTGCTTGCAGGCCTTCTCAGTGGACAGAGCTAGAGATATATGTATGCACACATACACACATCTGTATTTATTTTTGTCTATCTATATAGCATCATCATCACCACCACCATCATCACCTATATCTGTTTGTCTGAAAAACCATGAATTCTCTCCAACATCTCCATTCCAAACCAATGCCATAGGGTTCATTTTAGTTTTATCCCTTTCTATCTTTGTAAGTCCCTTCTCAGACAGTGAGAAATCTGGATCCCTGTCTTTGATATATTTACTTATTTGTAACCAATCCCTCACCACCTTTGTCAGCACTGCTTCACAGGAAAGCTTTTTCTTCCCAGTCAGTCTCTGTCAGCTCATGCTGGACCATCCCCTTCTACCAATGTTTTTCTTAACCTGCTCAGGCGGGGCCACTCCCTCATGTGGATGCCCCTTCATCCTGTGAGCCTTGACCCCCCACGCCAGGCTATTCCTTCCCAATATGGATGTCCTCCTCATCCTGCACAGACTCTGACACCTGTTCTGGTCCACTGTGGACTTCCCACTACCAGTGTGGAGGCTCGCCTTACTACACCCCACCCCTCACCTGTGGCTTTAGGACTGAATTGTTCAGGAAGATAGAAGGAGAAGAGCTATTTCTTTTTTCCCTTTCTCCTTCTCCTTCTCCTTCTCCTTCTCCTTCTCCTTCTCCTTCTCCTTCTCCTTCTCCTTCTCCTTCTCCTTCTCCTTCTCCTTCTCCTTCTCCTTCTCCTTCTCCTTCTCCTTCTCCTTCTCCTTCTCCTTCTCCTTCTCCTTCTCCTTCTCCTTCTCCTTCTCCTTCTCCTTCTCCTTCTCCTTCTCCTTCTCCTTCTCCTTCTCCTTCTCCTTCTCCTTCTCCTTCTCCTTCTCCTTCTCCTTCTCCTTCTCCTTCTCCTTCTCCTTCTCCTTCTCCTTCTCCTTCTCCTTCTCCTTCTCCTTCTCCTTCTCCTTCTCCTTCTCCTTCTCCTTCTCCTTCTCCTTCTCCTTCTCCTTCTCCTTCTCCTTCTCCTTCTCCTTCTCCTTCTCCTTCTCCTTCTTCTTCTTCTTCTTCTTCTTCTTCTTCATTGCAGAGCATTTCTTTTTTTTAACCTTTACTTTTTTGTTTTTGTTTATCCTCAACAGAGGATATTTTTCCCCTTGACTTTTACAGACAGTGGAGGGGGAGGGAGAGAGGAGAAAAACATCAATGTGAGAGAGACACGTCAATTGGTTGCCTCCCACATGGGCCCAACTGGGACCTGGGATAGAACCTGCAACCTAGGTACATGCTTTTGACTGGGAATTGAACCCTGGGCCCTTTGGTGCATGGGCTGATGCTCTAACCACTGAGAAATGCTGGCCAGGGATCAACCTTTAGTTTCTTTTTTTTTTGTCCTTAAATAGATTTTAATTAAATAATCACACTAAGCTCATTTCATGACTTAAGAAAGACATTACTTTTTGTTATAAACTTTCCACCAGGATATAGAATAATGATAGAAGACAAATACTTACTTTGAAAATTACCAATAACTGATGGGCAAAGTGTGATGGAACAGACTATATTTCACCTTCTGGAATCCAAGTGGAGACCAGACCCACCACACCTTTACTTCTAATTTTACACTTACATTACACATAGATAAGTACAGCTGGCCCTTCTTAGTACTCATGGGTGCCCCATCTGCAGATTCAACCAACCGTGGGTCAAAAATAACTAACCATGGGTTGGGTATTAGTTGAATCCACAGATGCAGAACCCATGGATATGAACGGTCAACTAAAGGACTTGAGCATGCTTGAATGTTGGTATCCATGGGGGTCCTGGAGAGAATCTCCTGCAGATACTAAAAGATGACTGTATACATATTTAAAATATAGTCTTTTAATAACCAGGTCACTTTCCTGGATGAGTTTTAATTAAAAAAAATTTAAATGTTTTAGGTCAATGTTTTTAAATTTCATTTTGAAAACTGAGGCCCGATATTACTATGAAACAAACTAAGGTCTGACATTACTATGATGTAATGTGTAAATGTTATCTTTTCTTACTCCCATAGTCTTTCCTTTTATTGCCATGTTCTAGTATTGGACAAGCGACTTCTGCCACATGCTGGCCAGTCAGAGGACTTCTGGTCTAAGGGTGGACACATGACCTAAGAGTGTCAAGCAATTATTTTGAACAACAGGGTCACAGAGAGATAATTTCTAATTTTTTTTTCCTGAGATTGCACATAGAAAAAACTCTAGAGCTCCTGGGGGTCGTCTTTGCTGCCATAATCAAAGTCCCTTCTGAGAATGAAGTAAGAACAGAGGAAAGCAGAGAGAAAAATAGAGACCCATGTTATGATATAGTTTAGATTTAGTGTGTTTTAAAAAAATTATTGATTTGAGAAAGAGAGAGAAAGAGATGGGGGGAAGGGGAAAGAGAAACATAGATTTCTTGTTCCACTTATTTATGCATTCATTGGTTGCTTCTTGCCTGTGCTCTGACCCGGGGATTGAACTGGAAACCTTAACGGATGATATTCTACCCAATAGAGATTTCCCCTCCCTCAATTGTAACACCTAATTTTAATGGTTTAAGCACAATATATCTATAGCAGACCTTATTGAACGTTGATAGAATCTAAATATTTTCCACAGAATAGGTTTCTGGACACTATCAACCATTAAATTTAATTAATATTAATGTAATTATACCTGAGTCTAGCTGAGACAGGTAATTGTGCCCAGGAGCTTCTGGTAGCTTCCTGCCTGGTGCAGAACTCCTGTCTGAGGCAGAGACAATGGGGCCTGCAGAGACATGAACCTTTCAGCAGCTGTAGAGCTCAAAATCTCTGGTCAGTGCCAGGACAGACAGCCAGGCAGTCTGGGGCAGGGCAAGTTATGGCAAGCTCATGGGAAGTGGAGGGAGACCTTTCAGAAATCTCCATTCCCCATTTTGAATATCTTTCACTGTTAATCTATACTTGATTCTACCCTCTGCACTCAGTACCCATATTCAAGGCTAAACACACAACATAAAGTGGTAAATTTCAGCATAGAACACACCATTCATTCTCACAGCTGAATATAAAAGAGATTATTTAACAGACTCTCAAAGGGGAAGTAGAGGTTCCACAATGCTGTAGCCCCATTTTTAGGAGGAGCAGGAGCAGGCAGGTAGCAGTGTATTTCTTCTGTAAACACACTCACGTTGTGGGAGAGAATGCTGCTTTCTAGAAAAACATCTCTCAGAATTTCAGAATGTGTAAACCACGGCAGCCTTCCATAAAACAAGGTAAGCAGTAGCCCACTTCCTAACTGTATTGAAGAAAACATTGGTCTGTGTTAAAGAAAACATTTTGGTTGGTTTTTTTTTTGACCTTGTTTTCTCTTGATCTTCTCTTCTATTAATAGTGTGGCTCCTTCAGCACTGGGCTGGCTTTGGTTGCCTGTGCTCAGTTCAGTTTTGGTTTGCTATTTTTAACACGTTCTTGAGGTAGTTTTGGATCAGGATCATGTGTCTTGGCAGCATAAGCCATTCAGCTAACAAAGGCATAGCAATCACTGAAGTGATGACCAAATCAGAATTTTCTTCTAAGTGTTCAGTTTTTTAAAAAGCATTTTTAAGTGGATATGTGAATTCTTATGTGATTTGCTTTGTAGCAAGAACCATTTATTTCCTAAACTGATCTCATTTCCTTCTAAAGTGGTCTCATCAAATAATTGCTTACATCATTAGAAGAAAATTCACAGACATAAGCCAAAGTCTGAGACCAAGAGTTCAACTTCATCTTCTATTAATAAAGTAAATAATGTCATATTAGCAGTTGTTTTTTTTAATAATGAGAAATTGCTATGTGGACACAGGGTTTAAATTTATTCCTTCTCTCTACTCTTCCTCTCCCCCCCACTGTTTAAGCTAATAAATTCTTTTAAAAAATTCTTTATTGTTTAAAGTATTACATATGTCTCCTTTCCCCCCATTGTCTACTCTTCTTAATAGTTTCTAATTCAGGAGATTTGCTCTGCTATAATCATACTTATGGATGAAATTAAGCAAGTGGATCTTCTGGCATCAGTTCAAAATACTTTGCGGATTAATCACCTGTTCTATAGCCCAACTTTCTGAACAAAGACTATAGGGACATTCATTCATTCGTTCATCCAACTGTCACTGAAATAGAAACTTTTGTTACCTCATGGAGAAGGCAACAATAAGATGATTCTTGACGGAAGTATAGGATTTAGGTGGACAAGAAGAGTAAAGAAACATCAGGAGCAAGGAGATACAACAATAATAGCAATTGCCCATTAAATTTACATTGTACTTTACAGCTTGTAGAGTGCTTTAATATCCACTATTTCCTTTGCTCCTCATATAATAACTGAGTATGTTATTTGGAAATATTATCCCTATTTTACAGGTAAGAACTATGGAATCCATAGCTGGACAAATGATTAAATGGAGGAAACACTGATTTATCATCAGGAGGTCTGGGTTTGAGTTTCTTATTGTGATAGACAAACTTTAGAGGTGGCCCCATGATCCTTCTCCTGACATTTATATTTTTGTGTATGTGGACCTCTTGAATATATGTGGACCTGTGACTTGCTTCTAACCAGTAGAATATAGCAAAGGTTATATTACATTGTATATTCACGCTCTCTTGCTAGCTTACTCTCCGTTGCTGGCTTTGAAGAAGGAAGCTTCCATGAACCCTACAGCTGCAAGGAACCAAATGCTGCCGTGAGCCATCTGAGTGGGAACGTGAATCCTTCCTTCATTGACCCTTCAGATGAGACCTCATCTCAATCAATAACTCACCTGCAGCCTTGTGAGACTCTGAAGCAGGGGCCAGCTAACCCATGTCCAGGCCCCTGACCCTGATTAACTGTGAGAAAACAAATGTGTGTTGCTTTAAGAGTTTGTGGTAGTATGTTATAGGGAAATAGATAACTAATACACGTATCTGCTAGTTGTGTACTATTGAGTTACAGAACCACTCCGTTGTGGCAGAGATGATTAACTGTTCACCACAGAATTATGCTCCATCTTCCACATAATAACATTATCACTGAGAAGTGGCTGGCCAGCTAGGGGCTGCATTTCCTAGTGCCCCCTTGCATCTAGGTGAAGCCATTAACTGGTTCTCACCAATGAGATGTAAATGGAAGTAACCTAGGTCATTGACAGGATGAGGTTGCTAAGAAGTGGGTGTGTTTCTCCATTCTCTTTTTGCCTGTCTTCCAGGTGAAGGCAAAGGGCACCAAGGTCCTAGGGCCTGGTGGAACCACAGGCAGAAGGAGCCTGGGTTCTTCAATTACCTCAGGCAGGAAAGCTCCTAATGCAGGAAAACCTGCATTATTATTGGGGATTATTATTGTGTTAAGCCCCTGAGTTTTGGGGTTTACTTATTGTAGCTCTACTTTTCCCTTAATACAGTATTCATATTCTTATCTACTAGAGGCCCAGTGCATGGATTTGTGCACTGGTGGGGTCCCCTGGCCTGGCCTGTGGGAATTGGGCTGAAACCAGCTCTCTGACATCCCCTGAGTGGTTCTGGATTGCAAGAGGGTGGTTCTCGGGGGATGCACCTTGGAATTGGGCTCCCTCCTCTCTGGTTTTGGGTGTGTCACCCAAGAACCACCGCTGCCAACTGACTGCAGCTTGGAAGCTCGGCAGTTTGGCAGCTCCTGCATTGAGCGCCTGCCCCTTGGTGGTCAGTGCGCATCATAGGGGCTGGCAGGTTGGCCAGTCGGCCGGTCGCTTAGGCTTTTATATCTATACTAGAGGCCCGGTGCGGGGGCTACCCTCAGCCCAGCCTGTGCTCTATCGCAGTTTGGGAGCCCTCAGGGTATGTCTAACTGCTGCGAAGGTGGGAGAGGCTACCGCCACTGCTGCTGTGCTCTCCAGCCATGAGCCTGGCTTCACACTGACCACCAGGGGGAAGCTCCTGTGTTGAGTGTCTGCCCCCTGGTGGTCAGTGCACGTCATAGCGACCAGTCATTCCACCATTTGGTCGATTTGCATATTAACCTTTTATTATATAGGATTAGAGGCCCAGTGCATGAAAATTCCTGCACTGGAGGTGGGTCCCTCAGCCCGGCCTGCCCCCTCTCACAGTATGGGAGCCCTCAGGGTCAGGAGGCAACCTGGCGATCAGGGGAAGGTGACAACCCCATCACACTTCTGCTGCTGTCACTGCCAGCAGCGCAAGCTTCGGCTGGCACTGGTTACCTGAGCCTCAGGCGGCCCTGGGCAGCTGGGCAGCTGCCATTTGATGCTTGCCTGTGCCTTGGGCGTTGGCTGGACAGCCAAAATCCGAGGCTTGCCTGCTCCTCAGGCTGGCCCTGGGAGGCTCGGGGGCTGAGGGAGGGTCTGGCTGCACCATGTGCCTGCCGTCCCCCCGGCGGGGCTGAAAGGACTGGGGACTCTGGCGGGGCTGAGGGGACTGGGCACTCCCATCTTGTGGCTATGGGTGCCACCATCTTTGTGACAGAGTGATGGTCAATTTGCATATTCACTCTTTATTAGAGAGGATATATAAAAGCCAAGCGATGGGAATGACAGAACGACTGGAACGACTGGAATGACTGGAATGACCAGTGGCTATGACGTGCACTGCAGTGGCCAACCAGCCCAATCGGGGCCCCAATCGGTCTCCCCAACCTCTTGTGGCCCCTCTCCCCGGTCGACCTGGCCCCTGGTCAGCTCCCCCTACCCCAATCTGTGGCAGGGCCAGCCAGCCGACTGCCTGCAGCCCCTCCCCCCAGTGGCCACACCCCTAATAGGCTCCCCTAGACAGCCCCGCCCCCGATTGACCCGCATCGGGGCAGGCTGGCCGGACCTCACCCATGCATGAATTTGTGCACCAGGCCTCTAATATATAGATAATATGAGGATAAAGTTGTTGTAATTCAATGAAATAATCCATTTGAAACACTTATTAAATTGTAAAATTACTAACATGAGGTGTAAATATTTTTTTCCCCACAAAAACCCTAAGATATACATAGGAAAGAAATTATTTCCTCATTTTAGAGGAGATAAAACTAAAAGAGTGGTGGCTTGTTTGAGGTCACTCTGTGAATCAGTGACAGGGGTAGGACTGGAACTTTTGATTTCCTGTCTCATACTCTTCGATGACATCATGTCAAGAGGAATGGAAGGGGTTCAAAGCAGGGGAGGTTGTAGGCAAATGTACTTCTTCTTTATCCTTTTTTACTTTTTTAAAATTTTATTTTAAATATATTTGTATTGATTTCAGAAAGGGAGGGGAAAGAGAGAGAGAAACATCAGTGATGAGAAAGAATCATTGATCAGCTGCCTCCTGCATGCCCCCCACTGGGGATCAAGCCCACAACACGGGCATGTGCCCTTGACTGGAATCGAATCTGGGACCCTTCAGTCCGCAGGCTGACGCTCTATCCACTGAGCCAAACCAGCTAGGGCGACACTTTTTATTTTAAAGTAATTATAGAATCAAAAGATGTGTGTGTGTGTGTGTGTGTGTGTGTGTGTGTGTGTGTGTGTGTGTATCCTCACCCAAGGATATTTTTCCATTGATTTTAGAGAGAGTGGAAGAGAGAGGAAAATACAGAGAGAAACACATCAATTGGTTGCCTCCTGTATGCACCCTGACCAGGGCCAGGGAGGAGCCTGTGACCGAGATACGTGCCCTTGACTGGAATTGAACCCAGGACCCTTGAGTTGGCAGGCTGATGCTCTATCCACTGAACCAAACTGGCTAGGGTGGCAAATGTATTTCTTTAAACGTGAGTAGATGGATGAAGGCAGTAATTTCATGGCTGTCCCTGTGGAGTTGAACCCAATGTATTTCTCTGCAGAAGCTGTATATTTGGTCGTCAGTACGTTGAGAAGAAACACAGCTACACCTTACATGTGTTTTAGTTAAATTAAGAGGTTGATGCGTACTTATTTTCAGGTGATTGTTGAAATACCTCCCTCGTGTGTAATGGAGTTTTCTCCCTTTGGCATGCTGCAGACAGTTCATTTAGCTACATATGTTGTCAGTGAAATTTCCCACATGCTTACATGAAACATTTGTCTTCTCCAGATGGCCTGTGTAAAGCCCAGTTGTTCTTCCAAATAAATTTATAGTTATAACAAATGCGTTATCTCTCTAGAGCAGATGAGAGTTCTTTCTTGGAAGAGAAATTGTCTTCTATTCAAAAGGGGAAATGGACACTAAACTGTTCTAAGACTGAAACTTGGTAGGATCTGAGTTTAAGGAAATGAGTAGGTTAGATATGTTGCTTTTTCTCCTCTCCATCCCCCCACACCCCAATTTGTGTGGCTTTAAGTTCCCTCCATAAAAGAACCCCAGAGCTGCCCTGTGGGGCAATGGAGCAGATTTAGGCCGCTCTCCTGGGCTTGGGAGTCGCCGCCGCCATGGCCAGTCACTCGCAGGTCATCCAGCAGCTGCTGCAGGCCGAGAAGCAGGCTGCTGAGAAGGTGTCGTAGGCCCACAAATGAAAGAACAGGAGTCTGAAGCAGGCCAAAGGAGAGGCTCAGGCTGAAACTGAACAGTACCGCCTGCAGGGGGAGAAGGAGTTCAAGGCTAAGGAAGGTGCGGCTCTGGGATCCCATGGCAGTTGCAGCACTGAAATGGAGAAGGAAACCCAGGAGAAGATGATCAACCTCCAGACCGACTTCCGGCAGAACAGGGATGAAGTCCTGGACAGCCTCTTGGCCTTTGTCTGTGACATCCGGCCAGAAATCCATGAAAACTACCACATAAGTGGATAGGGGAAGAAGAAGCACCTGTTCTATGGGTTGGCATTTTATATGACTCCATGCAATATGAAGCTTTTGCAAAGCTTGAGTTATAATCTTGTGAAAAGGCATAAATTATTTCTGTATTCTATATAGTAGGTCCTTTTGCTTTTTGGAGAGCAGCAAATCTAGTTTCTTTCTACAAACGTAGAGTAGAGTTTATCCAAAGATTTCATCTTTTTACCTCATATTTCTTAGAAAGCTAATGGGCATATGTTATCTGTTTTTCTATGCCTTTTAACTCAAGCAACACATAAATATATGTCACAATAAAAAAAAAAACAAAAAAAACAAAAACCCAAACACAAAAGTTCCCCTGAAGAGTCTACATATTTCTAAACTCTTGCCTTAAAGCTTCCCCCCCACCCCAGTAATCCCTTACTTTCTCTGTAAAAAATGCAAACAGTTATTATTATTATTATTTTTAATATATTTTTATTGATTTCAGAGAGGAAGGGAGAGGGAGAGAGAGAGAGATGGAAACATCAATGATGAGAGAGAA
>NW_005353789.1:347827-370542 GCF_000412655.1 Myotis brandtii | reverse complement strand
AGCACTGAAATGGAGAAGGAAACCCAGGAGAAGATGATCAACCTCCAGACCGACTTCCGGCAGAACAGGGATGAAGTCCTGGACAGCCTCTTGGCCTTTGTCTGTGACATCCGGCCAGAAATCCATGAAAACTACCACATAAGTGGATAGGGGAAGAAGAAGCACCTGTTCTATGGGTTGGCATTTTATATGACTCCATGCAATATGAAGCTTTTGCAAAGCTTGAGTTATAATCTTGTGAAAAGGCATAAATTATTTCTGTATTCTATATAGTAGGTCCTTTTGCTTTTTGGAGAGCAGCAAATCTAGTTTCTTTCTACAAACGTAGAGTAGAGTTTATCCAAAGATTTCATCTTTTTACCTCATATTTCTTAGAAAGCTAATGGGCATATGTTATCTGTTTTTCTATGCCTTTTAACTCAAGCAACACATAAATATATGTCACAATAAAAAAAAAAACAAAAAAAACAAAAACCCAAACACAAAAGTTCCCCTGAAGAGTCTACATATTTCTAAACTCTTGCCTTAAAGCTTCCCCCCCACCCCAGTAATCCCTTACTTTCTCTGTAAAAAATGCAAACAGTTATTATTATTATTATTTTTAATATATTTTTATTGATTTCAGAGAGGAAGGGAGAGGGAGAGAGAGAGAGATGGAAACATCAATGATGAGAGAGAATCATTGATCAGCTGTCTCCTGCATGCTCCTTATTGGGGATGGAGCCTGCAACTCGGGCATGTGCCCTCACTGGGAATTGTACCTGTGACCCCCTGGTTCATAAGTCGACCTCAACCACTGAGTCACACCAGCCAGGCCAAACAGTTATTAGTCAATATCCTATATAATAAAGGCCTAATATGCTAAGTGTCCAGTCGTCCAGTTGGCCATTCAACCAATCAAAGCATAGTATGCTAATACTATGCTTTGGCCAGTCACTCGCAGGGCATTCAGCAGCTGCTGCAGGCCGAGAAGCAGGCTGCTGAGAAGATGTCTGAGGCTGCTCTACCACTTGCTATGATGTGCACTGACCACCAGAGGGCAGATGCTCTGACTGGTAGGTTAGCTTGCTGCTGGGTCTGGCTGATGGGGACTGAGCGAGACAGCTGGACACGCCCTGGAGCCCTCCCGTGGTCCCTCCCTGTTTGACCAACCTCCCACATCTCTACCCAGCCCCGATTGTGCACCAGTGGGGTCCCTCAGCCTGGTCTGCGCCCTCTTGAAATCTGGGACCCCTCAGGGGATGTCAGAGAGCTGGTTTCAGCCCGATCCCGCAGGCCAGGCAGAGGGACCCCACTGGTGCATGAATTCATGCACCAGGCCTCTAGTTTAAGACATAAGAGAGAATGTCCACACCACATTTATAAGTTAAAAAGCATACTAATAAACTGAGCACCCATAATACCACTGATCAACTTAAGAACCAGGACATGACCAATGCTATTTTATTCATCTGTGGTTCCTTGCTTTTCCCATCCTTCTCATCCTTCTAGGAACCACTATTGTGTCTTACTTCCTTAAGTTTTCATGAACTGATTGTAATAATTTCTACAAAGGTTTGAAAACCTTTGTGGGAGAATACTCAATGTGACTTAAGATGGGTATTTGCAATAATTCTCAACCTTTTGATGAGGGCTTTCAAGTCGATAATTTTCTAAATTCCCAATAGTCCTTTGAGCTAATCAGGAGGGGCATTTTTTTCTTTTGTGTATGGGGAACAGAGGCCAACCCAGAACTCCTAATTGACAAGTAGATAGCAGAGTTAAGGTTAAAACCAGTCTTCAGACCCTAAATCCCGTAATCTTTGCACTAAGCTAATTGCCTAATAGTGAGTTGCTGCTATTGAGTAGATTTCAAAGGAGAAATCCTTGTTCCTAACCTGACAGAAACATCACTGCAGACCACAGCAGTAACTCACAGTATCAGATCCAGCAACTCAGGGCCGGGTATTGTATCCTGTTTGTCATGTATTCTAAACTCTCAGCATGGTGTCTGACATACAGTAGGTCCTGGTTAACAGCCTGGGCTCTGGCATCAAATATCGTGGAATTGAAAACTGGCCCTCCATTTACTAGCTCTTTGACATTGGGCAAGTAAATTCCCCTTTGTAAGCCCGAATTACTCCTTTGTAAAATTAGCCTAATTCCAGTCATTCTCAGGGGTGTTGGAGAAGTAGATGAGACAATAAATATGTCTCATTGTAGAAATGACAGAGTGCTTGGCATAGAGCAAGTATTGAATAGATATGAGTTAAAAGTAAAAAGAGAGTGTTGGGCCTGGCTGGTGTGGCTCAGTGGTTGAGTGTTAGCCTATGACCAGGAGGTCATGGTTCGAATCCCAGTCAGGAGACATGCCCGGATTGTGGGCTTGACCCCCAATAGGAGGCAGCCAATCAGTAATTCTCATCATTGATGCTTCTCTCTCTCTCTCCCTTCCTCTCTCTAAAAAAATAAATAAATAAAAATCTATTTAAAAAAAAGAAAGAGATTGTCAGCTTCTGTGTTTTTAGGTGAGCCATTTAATTCCCCCATTTCTCCTTCCCAAAGCTTCAGTGCTTCATCTTTGTAGTGAGGGGATTAGACAAAGATGAATTCTTCAGGTCTTTCTGGCACTGACCTTCAGTGCTGCTAGATTTAGTTTCCAAGACTTCTGCTGGCCCAGTTTAACTCATTCGACTTTAGAAAACCAAGTCCAAATGCCTTTATTGTCTATTTCTAAGTCTTCACATAACACACAGACTAGTTTCCAGTTTCCGGTGGACTGCCTACACCTGGCCTCCTGCTTGCACCTAGTCTGACTGGTTACTCTGACCTGCACAGGAGATATAAATATCCCACTCTCCCTACTCTTGCTCCCTGACACCTCTATACTAGTCTCAGCCTCTGTGAGAGAATGTAATAACATTTCTTAAACTCTTACAATGTCTTTTGGCCTGGCTCCTGTCGGTGCAGACCTAACAGGTACATGGCACATTTTAGTACCCAACGAAATCTGTATCAGATTGAGAGGCTTTAATGGACATTTGGACATAATCTATTTCATTTTCTTCCTCCTCAACTTGCCAGTATCTGAAGCATCCCCCATGGATGGGTTCTCAGTGGGCCTGTCAAATCAAGGTGCCCATCTCTGGAGAAGGGTTAGTCACATGACCCCCTCTAGACCAATCAGATATTCTCTTTGGAATTGGAATCTGGAGTGAAGTGTCCACAAGGACTGAACATGGACTAGACTGGTTCACTTTGAGGCATTTTGAAGACAGTCTTCTATTTCCTGCTACCCAGCTCTTTAAAGCTGCTCTGTTTCCTCCTTGAGTACTAATTCTACACTTTTTCTTTTGATTCTACAAGTTATAGTGCTCTTCTAATACATTGCTTTCTAGTGGAAGTCAGCCAGATTTAATTTTGTTGCCTAAAACTAAATATCTCAGACAGAAAAAAGATAAAAATAAATATCTCTAATAGGTACAGCGACAGTACTGGCCTCTCAGTGTTCCCTTTGTTGTGGGCAGTCTTCATATTCTATGTAAATACTTCTGTTCATATGTAAATTTGTAAAGAAAAAGTCCTTGTAGCCAGGAGACAAGCTGTAGCCAGGTTAAACAGTTAATAAAAGTGTGGGAAATCCTACTGACATCACCTGAAAACAGGAGAGAAAAGGCAGGAAAGAAAGGTTGATTAGAAAGATGTTAATTGGTCAAGAGTCCTATGTAAGTTTGGGGACCAGGTTAAGTGTGTCCCATCTGAGGCTAAGGGAGTTTAAGGAGAACTCTAGCTGGAATAGGAATATATCCTGAAACTTCTTAGCCTCTTCTATAGATAGAAGAGAGGGCATGCTGGGAATGGGTTGGATACCAGTCATTAGTACAGATCCCAAGTTCTCTGAGAAAGGCTTTTCTCCCTACCTGGATTGGATTAGAATCTGGGATGTTCTGTGTACCTGCCATTGTTTATCAGGACATAAATCATATTCTGATAAACAACTGCACCTGTTTTATAGCAACTCTCTGTGTTCAGGAAATTGACTTAGAACTGTGACACTCATTTTTTAATTCATTTAATAGGTATTTATTGAGTGTTAGTCAATCTTATAGGTGCTAAGTACATAGTGGTAGAAAGATATGGTTTCTTCCTCATGAAGATAGTAACTATAGATAGAGGGAGGAAAATATTAAGCAAGTAGCTAAATAGAAATGTATAATTACAAATTGTGCCAAGTGTTAAGAAGGAAAATTATAAGCTGTGATCATGGTGTTGTTTTACTATCAAAGGAGGGTCAATGAGGAAGGACTTTTCCCCATAAAGAGGACTCATGAAGTTTTATTCTGGTTATAGAATTGTATTTTATTCAAGAGACTTTGTCCTTCCATTTTCATAAACTCGTATTAAAACATAATTCAAAGATAGAATCTGTAAGATGCAGTATATCTTTGTGTTGACCTATGTGTTGTAGGTTGTAACTGAAAACCAAAGGCAAGCCTTGAAAAGGCTTCTTGGGCCAATTGCTAGACACTAAATCTGTTTTAAAGACAGAGATATAAACTTGTGACTCTAAGTGGAAACAAAGAAAACAATTTAAAAATAATATAAAGTTGTGTTTGGCCATGAAGAAAGAGCCAATAATCATGCTAATATCATGGCTGTATAATAAGGTTTGGTGATCTCAGCAGTCATACAACCTGTTGATAAGACTAAATGTTTTGAACACTTTGCAGATAGAGCTGTTATCCTGAAATGATCAAACCTCACCTTTTAACAGTTGTCCAACGTTTTAGTGACTTGATTTCCCTGAGATCATTAAGTATAAGATGCTCTTCGAGGCGCACTGTAACTATCAGAACGCAAACAGAATGACCAGAATGGAATGATTTTGCAACCTGGTAGGATCTATGTGAGGCATGAATAGACATTAGAAATTGGTAATCATCCTGAGTGTCTGGTTAAATCTTTGAAAGAATGCTTTAGATGCCATCTTGTGGCCAGCATTATGAATGTATAGAATTCGACTCCTCAACTTGCCAGAAAGATTGTGTTTAAAACCTTGATGAGGGCTTTTGGGCTGTTTGGATTTGAAAACGTTTCCCAATAGAATCAATGTCATAAAGGGAGGTTACATTATCTGGCTAGGGCAAAGCCTTGGTATGCTCATCAGGTCTCTTTCAGCCTCAGGGGATAGGAACCTATCTCACAGAACTGAAAGAGTTGCTGTGGGAGTCAAGGCCACGGAAGCTAGATCCAGACTCAGTGTCACCAAGACCTGCTTCCTCTCTTTCTCAGTTCTGTTTGGTTTTATTCCCTCTTGTTTCAAGGATGATTGTTGCCAGAAGTCCACATTTCTGCATTCTGATTCAGGTATAATAGAGGGATCTCCAGGAAGGACTGGCCTGATTTAGGTGACATGCCAAGCCTTGCACGAATCAGGTGATAAGGGGAATGAGGCACCATGAACAGCCAGCTTGAGTCTGGTGATCATCCACTGTATTTGGGGGGCAGAGGAGAAGGGGCCTTAGTGACATGAATATGTTTCCTTAGTGACAGGATATGTAGGAATGCTTGCTGGGCAAATAAGCAAACTAGAAGAGCAACCACAACCCACTATATTCCACTACTTGGACACCAGCACACATCCATACCTTTTCCCCATGTATGAAATTCTGACTTGTTTCTGAGTACAACAACTCAGACTCATCCCCTCCTCAAGAGGAGACAACTCAAAGATACACCAAGCGTAGGATTTCTGGATAATGTGCATTCCTCATAGGTCCAGATATTGTGGCTACTCTTGGTCCAATGGTCTATTTCCATTAGAAAAAAAGCTTGACAACACAGTCAGTTCACTTGTGTTGATCAACTCTGGGTTCACTTCACATACCTTTGAAAATTCCCCAAAGAGAAAACTTCTGCAAGAAAGTTATTTTAGTGAGTCATACACTTCAGAGACATTCATTTGTTTATTCAAATCAACACTTATTTGGGCCTCTAATATTTTTCAGGTATCAGTTTAGGTGCTAGGAGTATGTCACTGTATTCTGTGAATTTAAAGACATAAAAAAATAATTACAGCACTAAGTACTAAGGAGCTGTAATTGCAGTATGAATTGTGTATATGTTTCATTTTTAGCATTCTCCACAATTGCATATATTTCAAAAGTGGTGCTGAAATTAGGGAACTTCATTGATATAGAGAATAGGGATAAATAGAACCTCAAAAAAATCAGAGATATTACTGACTTTTGATTAATTTTAGGTTGGAAGATAGTTGGCAATGGTTTGTCTAAAAAGATGGAAGCAGAATCAATTTACACCATTCAGTTGGCATTTCTAATCTAAAGCAAATTGAATGACTTACTTTTTCTTCCTCTCTTTTTTGTTTTATTAAATTTATTGGGGTGACATTGGTTAACAAGATTATATAAATTTCAAGTGTACAATTCTATAATACATCATCTGTATAATGTATTGTGTGCTTACCACCCAAGGTCAAGTCTTTTTCTGCCACCATATATTTGATCCTCTTTACCCTCTTCGACCTCCTCCTACTTCCCTTTCCCTCTGGTAACCACCACACTGCTGTCTGTGTCTGTGAGTTTGTTTGATTGTTTGTCGCTTTCTCTTTAATATTCTACATATGAGTGAAATCATATGGTTCTAGCCAGTGGTTCTCAACCTTCCTAATGCCGCGACCCTTTAATACAGTTCCTCATACTATGGTGACCCCTAACCATAAAATTATTTTCATTGCTACTTCATAACTGTAATTTTGCTAATGTAAATATCTGATATGCAGGATGTATTTTCAGGGGTCGCGATTCACAGGTTGAGAACCGCTGTGACTAGTCCTTTTCTGTGACTGACTTATTTTAAGACACAGTTAGCTTAATGATTACAGGGGAAAAATAGGATAGTGCTTAAGAGCGTGGGTTTTGGCATAAGATTGGCCAAGGTTTGAATCCTAGCTCCACTCTTACTAGCTGTGTGCCCTTCAGCAGCTTTCTAAGTCTCAGTTTTCTGATCTGAGCAGTGGGGATAATATCAGTATTCACCTCACTAAAATCCATTTATTTTACTTTATTTATTTTTATTGATTTCAAAGAGAAAGAGAGAGGGATAGAGAGATAGAAACATCAATGATGAGAGAGAAATTGACTGGCTGCCTCTTGCACGCCCCCTGCTGGGGATTGAGCCTGCAACCCGGGCATGTGCCCTTGATCAAAATCGAACCCGGGACCCTTCAGTCCCCAGGCCGATGCTCTATCCACTGAGCCAAACCGGCTAGGGCTAAAACCCATTTCTTAATTCTTGGAAATCATTGATTCACTGATCATTGCCTGTTCATATAATTGATCATTGTGGCCTTAATTGGGAGCCAATATTACTTGGAAAGAGTACTGAGAGTTTGAAAATTAAAAGATTTTGTTTTTACTTGTTATATTGAGTGGGTTTGTGGAGGAATCACTGAACTAGCTAGACTATGTTAAAGTGTTGCTGATAGGTGATGCAGCATTGGTAGTGGTGTTGGGACACTCCTTCCCTTTGTTCATGTTTTGCTCTATGTGAAGGGAGCTCTGCTAGTGTAACACTTTCAGCCGTTTTTATTCCTTTCTGAAGGAAGAGTCACTTATTTGCCTGGTGAATGTGGGAGGAGGAACTGGCACTGTATGGCTCAGCCTCTCCCTTTTTTTCTTGGGAATGAGGCTGTCTGCTGGAAGCTTGCATTCTATTCAGCTCCTTGCCATAAATATGCCAGGGACAGGCCCTGCCTCTCAGAGGCTTGCCCCCTACAATGGTGCTTGTGACTCAGAAGATAAGTATACTAGTTCCCCCTTATACATGGGGGATATGTTCCAAGACCCCCCTGTGAATGCCCAAAGACACAGATAGTACCAAACCCTATGTACACTATGTTTATTCCTATACACCATACCTATGATAAAGTTTAATTTATACATTATAATAATAAATTAACAATAATAACTAATTATAAAATAAAATAGTTACAATAATATATAGTGTAATCACAGTTATGTGAATGCGGTCTCTCTTTAATAACTAACCTGATACCTGAGAAGGCTACTAAGTGACTCATGGGTGGGTATGCAGTGTGGATACACTGGACAAAGGGGTAACTCATGTCTCAGATGGGAAGGATCGGGCCTGTGAGATTTCATCACACTACTCAGAAGGGTGTGCAACGTAAAAGTTAAGACTTGTTTATTTCTGAAATTTTCCACTTAATATTTTCAAAGTGAAGTTGACCCTGGTAACTGAAACCACACAAAGCAAAACTGGATAGGGGCAGGAGAGGACAACTATATTCTAATTCTTAGATTGAGTATAATGGAATCCACTTACCTAAAGATATGAGCCACATTCTTCAATATTAACAATGTGATATTCAGTCTTATTCTTTGGTCTTATTTCTTAATCATCTCACAACATTTGTGGGAAAGATGGATTTATTTATTGAACCTATTGAAATCCCAACAGTGCTAGCAACATAATAATTACATACGTTCCACTGAGTAACTCTTAAGAGCCTGAGTAGAATACACTTCAGAATTATCTATTGAGGGGCAAGGAAGCTGGGGTATTTATCAACCAACTCTCACCCTTCACTGGTTGAGGGTTGTTTTGGGATATTAATTCCCTGGCACTTTTAGCTGGTCCATTTTGTGGAGACACGGGTGCTTGATGTAGAAAACCAACAGTGTGACTAAAACTATTGAAGATACAAATGACTTTCAGTGTGGGTTGAAGGGATACGGGTGGTACAACAACAGTTCCTGCTACAAGATTGTTCTTGAATCCTCCTTGACTCTGTCAGGTGCCCTTGCTCTGTGGTCCTATAATTTCCTCCATTATAAAACTTAGGACACAGTGTGGGTTGTGTACTCTTTCCCCTAGGTCCGTGGTCGGCAAACTGCGGCTCGCGAGCCACATGCGGCTCTTTGGCCCCTTGAGTGTGGCTCTTCCTAAGCCTTAAGAGTACCCTAAATAAGTTAATAACGATGTACCTACCTATATAGTTTAAGTTTAAAAAATTTGGCTCTCAAAATAAATTTCAATTGTTGTACTGTTGATATTTGGCTCTGTTGACTAATGAGTTTGCCGACCGCTGACCTAGGTTATCATCTTTATGTGCGCAGGGGCAAGATCCATGTTGTTCACTGTGGTATCCCAAGCCGAGGTGATCAGTAAATATTTGTTGAATGAATGTTCTGATAAAAAATCCTATGTAATAAAAGGCTAATATGCAAATTATCCCCTTGGGAGTTTGACCTACCTGGAGTTCCACTGCTTGCTATGATGACCACCAGGGGGTGGTGTAGAACGAAGGAAGGCCCCGGCTGGCAGCAGGCATCCAGGGGAAGGAAGGCCCTGATCGGCCCTGATCGCTGGCCAGGCCGAGGGACCCTACCTGTGCATGAATTTTGTGCACCAGGCCTCTAGTAAATAAATGTTTACAGTGAAAAAAACAACTACATGATTATCACTAGAGCTAGTTTTGGTGTTTTGTAAGAAATAAATATACTGCATATGAAATAGTACTGGCGAACTCATTTAACACAAACACATGAGATACGTGCTTTGAATCCATCTGATATTGGTGAAACACTTAAAGGAAACATCTGTCTTTCACAATTTTATGGTCCAAGAAAAAGGTAGAGATCAGATATTTTCCCTTTAAAAAAACCCACAAACAAATATTGTGAGCAGGGAGTAGTTTCCTTGAGTATAGGGTAGAGTAAGAAATTTATTGTTTGAAGTCTTTCTAAACTTTTCTGTTATGAGGTTACTTGTCAAAGTTTTCCGAAGGGAGAGAGTTCAGTAATTTTAAACGGATTCCAGGGCTGAGAATATGAGGGTGTAATGTGGGAATTGTGCCAGTAGGTGGTGCTGTTTCATGTAGCAATTGAGGCTTTTTGGGCTTGGCTGTGTAAATGGAGTTCACAACATAAATCTCAAAATGAATTAGATTAGTTTCTGAAGGATTGATAGGCTTTTTTTTTTTTTAAGCATCAGAGAAACAATAGGGGAAAAAATAAACCACCTCCACCCCTTCCATAAGCAAAAAAGTCAGAGGGAGATACAGTCTTTGCAATTCAGACAACTGCGGGTAATAGTGTGGGGAAGAGGAAATACACAAAAAACGATGGCTGATCGGTTTTGATTCTATGCCCTGGTGTGGCCTAGAAAATTCTAGTTTTGGAGGACTATTCTGGATGGGCACATATGCTAGTGGAAAAAAAAAAGGATATAATGGATAGTTGTTGTTACAGGATCAAGAATCGCTTGAAGCCCTAACCGGTTTGGCTCAGTGGATAGAGCGTCGGCCTGCGGACTGAAAGGTCTCAAGTTCGATTCTGGTCAAGGGCATGTACCTTGATTGCGGGCACATCCCCAGTAGGAGGTGTACAGGAGGCAGCTGATCGATGTTTCTCTCTCATCTATGTTTCTAGCTCTCTAACCCTCTCCCTTCCTCTCTATAAAAAAAAAAAAATCAATAAAATATAAAACAAAGAAGAAAAAAAAGAGTCGCTTGAATATACTAGTATAGCTTTAAAATGAACTGGGAAGTGCTGGATGTAGCTTTGTGAATTACCACATGTGAAATACAATTATGCTTGCAAATTACTACATTTAAAAACAACTCACAAAGTAACTCTTAATACTCTGAATTCATACAACTTGACAAACTGCTGAGCTGTCTTAATATTTCATTTGAATTTAGTAAACATTTATTGGGGGGTCTACTGTGTACCAGGCAGCCTGCCAAGCACTGGGAATCCACAAATGAATAAAACGGAGCCCTTCCTTTAGCCCAGCTGTTTTCAGGCCTTATGAAGACCTTGCTACTTCTCCATCACAACTAAGGGTCTTGGTTCAAGGGCTGTGGTGAGAGGAGAGGAGTCATACTCCCTAAATCTGTGGTTCTCTCTGCAGCATGGTCCCTGCTTCCCTCATACATAGACCTTGTCTAGTCTGGAGGCTACAGGAGAGTAAGAATTGCTGACCCTCTGATTATGCCCCTTGTCCTACGACCCTTTAACACAGAGGGAAGAGCTATGGTCATTTTAGATGTTTATTAAAATGAAGTGATAGGTTTAAAAAATATTATCACTCATCATCCCTGAATTTCCTGGGAAAGTCAATCTCAAGGGCTAATTCTGGAAGCATTCATAGGCAAATCCAGAGTAGAAAGAGGCCATTTTTATTTCTCACATGTTTCCTTATAACTGGTGCATGGGAAAGCTGGCATTCTAAAAGAAACTGATTAAATGATGGATTATGTTAGCACATCTCAGAGCTTTCTCCTCGTTTGCTGTGTGATCCTCAGCCTGCTGGCTTAAGTGAAGTGAGGAACAGTTTCTCTTCACATGCCATGGACAATATGGGAGCATGACGGCTTTTGTTGCTGATGAAAATATTATGGTCTCAGTTCCCTGTAATCAATTTACTGCTTTATGGACCCAAAGTCCTCCAGAGAATTTAATAAATTCACATAATGTTTCTAAGTGCTGCATTGTGCATTTGGAGCGCTGATTTAGCTGACAAATGTGAAAAATTCGTGTAGCTAGACGACTCCCTAGTGATTAGACATGTGTAGGAGCTAAAGAGAGCATGCTGCTCCAAGAAGGTCAGCATTAGCATACAGCAGAGACCCTTCCCTCCTGACGGGCTTTGTGTCCTTCCGGCTCTGAGAGATGATACTACCTGTCCAGACATTTGGGGGTTTTACTCATTTCCAGGGGGGGTTGCACTTTTGCTTCTTCAACAAATTGCAGCTTCTCATCTGGACAGAGTGAGGAATAACAGAAATGAAGGTGATGGTGGAGCATGAGGCTAGGATGGCATCCACTGGATTCAGATAATGAAATGGCCACTGAACTATGAACCTTTGACCCTGAGGATGCCAGAGGTTTCTAAGGGGGCTTTTTTACGGGCTAGTATTCCAGGTCACTTGTTTAAAACTGGTTCCATTTAAGTTGCATTGAATCTTTCTGAGCCTCTTTTTCTTCCATTCTAATATCCTTCCAAACTTAAACATATTTAATGAAATAATAAGTATTAAACCATTTTTATTATTCAAAATAATCAATCTTTACTAATGTACATATAAGCATTCTGCATAGTTATAATCAATCACTTTGTCTTAAAAATATCATTTTATATTCAATTTTTCCTCTTTAATGTTATTTCATATGAACAATAATGTTATTTTATATCCATCAAGATGGGCCACAGAGCTGTGGTTTCAAATAGGTTTTTTAGTATTGAATTTCTGAAGCACATCTTTAAATTAAAGTGGACAGGTGCTATGTTGCTTCAAAGACGGCTATTGTTCAGAATTACTGCAGGTTTTACTGTTGCTCTTAGCTTGAATTTTGATGTTCAGCTCAAGCTAAGATTTAGGATTTAGTCTGACTTCTAAAAATTAGGGGAAATCAGCTTGGGTATTTTGTAGTGGCTGGCACGGAAAAGAAGCCAACACCTATCTCCCGTCCCCACCCCAGCGACGCATGGCCCAGCCTTTACCTCTACTGCGGCAGGCTGCCAGTACCGAATGATTGTCGACTCTTCCTGATGGACCCAGGAGGTTTGGGACTGCCTCCATGGCCCTGGACCTGGTTAGTACAGACACCCAGATGGTTCATGGATTAGAAGGGAATACTGCTTCCTGTATTTGGATGCTGTAAGCAATGCCATTTGACAGATAAGCTTTCTACCACTCACAAAGCAGAAGAGTTAGGTAACCACAATGTGTTCAAGTATTGACAACCAGGGATAGGATTAAAATAAATAACCCTAATTAATAAATCTGGGATTCATAATTATGGTTTCAGGTAGATTTGGTATTTACTTGAGAAATGAGTATTGTTAATTGGTTACTTTCAGTTATGGTTAGTAGCAATGGGGCAGGAAATTGGATAAGTCATAACTATTTCCTTTGAAGGCTATTTTTAAGCTTCTCAATGAGCTTCCCTTCACCTGTTCTCATTTATTTACTGTAGAGACTGAGGCACAGAAAAGACAAATGATTCAGTTAAGCTCCAAAAGGTAGTGTCTGAGATAGGATACAAATCAAAGTTCTATGTTTCCCACCCATACTTTCCCCACTAGGCTGGCGGTTCCTAAACTTTTGAGTATGAGGACTCTGTTTTTGTGTTAAAAAGTTTAAGAACCCTTATATGATAGTAGCTATATATATCTTTTTTTGAATTTTTAAATTGGTATGGTAAAATACACATAACATAAAATATATAATCTTAACCATTTTAAGTGTACAGTCCCATGGTATTAAATACAGTCATGATAAACGCAAACATCACTATCATCTATTTCCATAACTCTTTTCATCTTGTAAAACTGAAACTCTATACCCATTAAGCAATAGCTCCTTATTCCCCCTCCTCCTAGCCTTGACAACCACCACTCTACTTTTTGTCTCTATGAATTTGACTACTGTACTCTAATTACCTCCAATAAGTGGAATCATAGTACTTATATTTTGTGATTGGTTTATTTCACTTTCACTTAGCATAATATCTTCAAGGTTTATCCATGTTGTAGCATGTATTGGAATTTCATTCCTTTTTAAGACAGAATAATATTCCATTGTATGTATATACCACACTTGGCTTATCTATTCATCTGCTGATAGACACTTGGGTTGCTTTCAGTAACCAGATTTTTTTGTATCTATTAATTAGGAAAATCCAAAATAGAGCCACAGACTCTTAGTAGTGACTCTGTAGCCACTTGGAAAAATCATTGCATATGAGATTTTAATTTTTAAAGACTTTTTAAATGAACTTTAACCTGGACAGCAGCACGGTGCAATGATATTATAAAGAAGATGTTTAATTGTGAAGCTCCCTACACACCAGGACTTAACAGTGAATGATGAGAAATGGAAAGATTGGGGGTTTAGTGAAGTCACTTTTCAGACGAGGGGACTTGCTAATGAACACACTTTCTAAAGGTTCAACTTTCCACATCAAAAATGGCACGTGTCAAATCTAACTGTATCATGTTCCCACCACCATCCTGAAATGACAGAACTGAAATGCCTGGACCAGACAGACAAGATTCTATATTATCACTCAAATGATAAACCAGTGAGACCAACCTGCTGTGAGGTTGTGATTTTATTTTTTATTTTGTGGCTGTCATTCCTGGTAGGTATGTCTCCATACTTGTCAGGTTGAATTTGCTGTCAGTTGGAACACATAACATGCATAACTCCATATGTACAAATTTTTTTCATTTTCTAAAATGAACATCATAAAAAAGACAGAAACGTGACCTCAAAAGGCAGGATACAGACTCAAAATATTGTAGAGCAGCTTCATCTTTTTATTAGATTCTCTGTGTTTTTTTCTCCCTAGTTGCTGGATAAAATCCATACAAATGAAATACTGGCTCACTCAGTAAATAATAATGAAAAGGTAAATTCATTTTACAGAGAAGCTAGTACATGTAAGACATCATCTTGAATGACTGTGATTTTCTTGAACTGATCACCAGGCTATTATAGTCTCTCAAAAATAATATCTGGCTTTTAGGCTCTCCAATTGTGCCTGCGACCTCTCCTTAACCCTTTGGCTCTTAAGAAAAATTGATTTTTTAAAAACATGTGCACAGTATGCTGCTAAAATTACACAGGTGCAGTTGAGTTCACATTACACTGGTGTTCTAAGAGATGACAGTACACGTTGAGGGTCTTGATTCTTTCTACCATCATTTCACCTCCCTACCCCCATTGTATCTTTCAATAGTTATGATATAACTATTAGGTTCTTTAAAAAAGAAAGTAGAAGAGAAATATCTTTAGGGCTAAAAATCTTTTCTTTTTAAGTTTATCTGGTAGGTAATTATGTTTCTACAACTGTCATGTTAGATTCCATTTCATGTTTTGGAATAGTTCAAATGTGTGTGTATAATAATCTTGTTTTTCCTTGGAGTATTCCCTGAGATGGGAAGGGAGTACTGCCCTTTAAGTACGTGTACAAATGCCAGAGAGGACAATAGGGTGATCCCAAGTTGAGGAAGTTCCCAGGACATGTGACTTCCATTGCCCAAACCAGGGAAGTCTCTGGGAAACTAGGATGATGTGGTTACTCTAGAGGACAGGTTTTCTCTGGACTTTGTTTCTGTAAGAGAGAAAGGTAAAATTCAACAACTTTTTTTTTTTTTTAGAACTTCCTATGTAAAAAGGGCCTCTCAGGACAGAAGATGAGCAAAAGAAATATGTTCTCAATGGGCTCTCTGCCTGGAGAGGCTCCCCCATGCTGCAGGCCGAGGAGCCCTCACACAGGCCACGAGGTACGAGGAAGGAATGGTCACTTCTGAGCAGAGGTGATCTGTGCTCAGGTAGTCCTTTTCCAATTAAAAGCAAAATACCTGTAGTTGTTCAGAAATGCCATGCAAATAACTCAGTGTTTACTGTGTATCTAAAGTAAGCCCTTTAGAGTTTGTCTTCAATTTAAGATGAGTCTGTGCTCTATTGAAAGCTGCATTGGGCTTTACTGAAAATGATTGTTATGCCTGAGAAGTGCGTCCAGGTTGCAGTGACCTTGGATGCAGGGGAAAGGAACTGTGCACTTGGCCAGATAGGTGTCCTATCTGTGGAGCAGCCAGGCTGGTCAGGGGAGGGACTTCAGGAGGCCTCGGGAATGGAGCCACGTAGTGCACTAGTGGAGTCTCAGGATGGGCAGGCCTGGCACAGGTTACACAGAGAAGGAGAAAGCAAGGCTGAGTGCAGGATGCCTATCTTAGTTTTTGCCCCAAAGTGACCAATGGTCAATGAGTAAGGTTAAGGGCAGAGTCAGACAGTCGTTTACTGGAATCCCTTTTCTCACTGTTTTCTAGCTGTGTAACCTGGGTCAATCCACTTAATCCCTGCAACCTCCGTTTCCTTATCTATAAATTAGACACAACACCTTCACTATAGTTATTAGGATAAAATGAGGTAATGTAGCCTCATTTAGCACGATTCCTAGTATATAGTTAGTATTCAACAAACAGTAGGTATGACTGTTATCTATATACTAGAGGCCTGATGCACAAAATTCATGCAAGGGTCTCGGCCCTCACAGCCCTGGCTGCCTTGGCCAGCCCTCGCAGCCCTGGCCGGCCCTCGAAGCTCCAGCTTTGTCCAGAAGGTCGTTCTGCTGTTTGGTCTAATTAGCATATTAGCTCTTTATTATATAGGATATAAAAGCCTAAATGACTGTTTGACCATTAGCTATGATGCGCACTGACTACCAGGGGGTAGACGCTCAATGCACAGGCATGGAAACATGGACAGACTGATGAATCTCAGAGGGAAGGGAAAAGGGGAAGGGCGGGGAGAGATTAACCAAAGATCTTATATGCATACTAGAGGCCCGGTGCATGGATTTGTGCACTGGTGGGGTTCCTGGCCTGGCCTGCAGGGGTCCAGACAAAACTGGCTCTCCAACATCCCCCGAGGGTCCTGGATTGCGAGAGGGCATAGGCCAGGCCAAGGGACCCAAACGAGGGGCCTCTAGTCCTATGTAATAAAAGGCTAATATGCAAATCGACCGAATGGTGTAACTGGTCGCTGTGATACACACTGACCACCAGGGGGCAGACGCTCAATGCAGGAGCTGCCCCCCGGTGGTCAGTGCATTCCCACAGGGGGAGTGTCGCTCAGCCAGAAGCTGGGCTCACAGCTGGCGAGTGCAGCGGCAGTGGTGGGAGCCTCTTCCGCCTCTGCAGCAGCGCTAAGGATGTCTGACTGCCGGCTTATGGCTGCGCCCCATGGGGAGCGGGCCTAAGCTGTCAGTCAGACATCCCCCAAGGGCTCCCAGACTGCGAGAGGGCACAGGCCAGGCTGAGGGACACCCCCTCCCCGAGTGCATGAATTTTGTGCACCTGGCCTCTAGTTATTACTAAAAGGAGAGCCATTTAATTCATTTGCTATAATACATTAGCACATGGTAGTTCTTCCTCATCAGTTTATGCAATCTCCTTTTCCTCCTGAACTAAAACCATCCTTTTATAGATAGGTACTATGAGGACCATGTTCTAGCTGATACACTTATTAAAAACATAAAATATGCATTTGATAAATTCCTTTAAGTTAAAATTTGACCAATGTTAAAAAAAGGTCTGATGGAAGATTTCTTCAGAAGTAGTAAGCAGCAAGTTTCTTCTTGGGAGAAAGCCTGGGGTTTCCTTGCATATAGTTCATCCTCTCCATGTGATGCCTGCTCTCCTGGGCTGAGAACCAGGATGGAAGGGAAAAAGGTCTGCTCACTCTGGCAGGGACAGGGTGGATAGCTGTCCACACAGCATGAAAGTGACTGGCAACGGGAGCAGTGGAAACAGTAAACCAACTCTGTCCACACAAACCCTGCACCCAATTTGTTTTGCTTTTCTCCTCTCCATGTGGCAGTTCCGCTGACTTTCTGCATGAAGGAAAGCCATCCTGGTGTCAAGGATTCATCTTCCTCAAGTGCTCTGGCTGAGAGGAGAGCAGGAAGCAGACACAACTAAGGTCCGGTTTGTGCTCAAGGAGGAGAGAGACACGTTTGTCGCACCTGCCCTGGGTGAAGCAAATTTATGTCATGCCCTCCTTATTGGAAACTACACAGGCCTGAATTCATCCTCACGCGGGTGAATTCTGCTGCGAAGATGATTCTTTTGGCTTCAAGGGGAACCAGGAACTGTTCAGTCTTTTAAAAATTACAGCTACAAACTGGGCTGAATTTGACTATCCTGTACTCAGAAGGCAAATATTTATGTTTATCTCCTCCCAGAAGACAACATAAGGTTAAGTGTAAATCCTGTGGATTGGGCAAGCCACGTGAGCATCAGCTCACCGCCATTGTCTTCATCCAGGTGGTATAAATTGTTTGGCCTGGTGGTTATTGACATTGATCTTCGTTCCTGCACGAGGGGCATGAAGTGGGGCCATGCCTTTTGCTGTGGCACCTGGTGTTAGTGAGCTGCAGATCTGGGGTCCCCGTCCTCATTGGGGGGACTCAGGAAGGCAGCAGGGGAACCCCTCCAAACAGCTTCTCCCCAGCATCAGCCACCTGGTGGGGGAGGGAGGCCTTCTGGGTGCCATGCGAGTTCCCTGGAATCATGCACGTTCCCTTTGATCTGGAACCGGGCATCTTTCTGCAAAAGCTTTTCCCGGGCATCCTGGGCTCCCAGCTGGAGCCGAGCAGCCAGAGGACAATCTTGGTGGCTGTGCGCGCTGGCGGGCTGATAGGCTCTGCCGGATGCCCACACGTGATCGAGACCTGAACCGCCAGCTTGGGGTCTGGCATTGCGCCGCCCCTTCCCCTAAGCTCTCCAGCGCTTCCGCTTCCGCTTCTGGGTGCGCTCACCCAGGTGGACGCCTGGCCAGATGCTTCGATTCCCTCTGCCCTCGAGCCCACCCTTGGGCCTCTTCGAGCGACCAGCTGCTTCCGGCGCTTGCCAGCACTTTGCTAAGTGTCTCATATGCAATCCTATGTTAATCCTTATGAAACCCCCATGAGGTAGGTAGTGTTATTTTGTGCATTTTAAGGAAGAGGAAACCGAGGCTCCGAGGGTTTAAATAACTTGCTCCAAGTTACATAAGAGAGGCGGCGCTGAGTTGCAAACTCAGGTATGACAAGCAAAACTGAAAAGGTCAGAAGCAGAGCAAAGTGTTCTTGAAAAGAAGTGGCGTCAGGTTTCCGGGCGGGGCAGTGGGCAGGACTGGCCTCCCGGTTTCCAGAGGAGAGCGGGCTGTGGAGCTGTCCCACCTGTGGCAGGTGATCGCCCGTGTTACCCGTGGGCAGCATGGCCCAGGGAAGCAGCGCCCCACGGAGGTGCTCAGAAAAGTTTTACTAAATGATGGATTGAATGAACATACCGGAAGGGTGATTGTATTGAGAGTTAGAGTTAAAACCCTGGGCAGTTTAAATTCTCTGTGCCTCAGTTTTTTCCATCTATAGAAAGGAAATGATATCTACAGGGTGATGTGAGGTTTGGAAATAATTGTTGATCTAGCACAGTGACGGCGAACCTTTTGAGCTCGGCGTATCAGCATTTTGAAAAACCCTAACTTAACTCTGGTGCCGTGTCACATATAGAAATTTTTTGATATTTGCAACCATAGTAAACAAAGATTTATATTTTTGATATTTATTTTATATATTTAAATGCCATTTAACAAAGAAAAATCAACAAAAAAAAATGAGTTCGAGTGTCACCTATATGCTAGATTCTAGCATATAGTCTTCCACAGCATAAGCTCTCAACAGGTAGGAGCTGTGATGATGATGATGGTGGTGGTGGTGATGATGCTTTTGCTCCACATGCTGGAAGGTGGTAGTTGATTTAAAACTTGTAAAGAACTAATGGTAAATGCCTCATTCTCTCAGTCAGCTTGGGAAGGCCTGACTACATTGTCTTTAGAGTTCTGTCTTAACCCTAAGCATGGTGTCCCAGATTTTGATGTTTCTCAGGTGCAAAGTTTTCTAACAAAATAATTATTACTAAAGCAAAATGGAGTTTCTTGAATCCAACCTGCCCCACGCAGCCCCCGTACAATGTTTTCAGGGCACGTCTTGTTTTTATGGCCCTTGCATTAACAGATCTACATCAAGGAGCTTACCATGACCCAGGAAATGGAGGCTGACTAAAAATGGAGGAGGAGAGAGGACAAGGAGACATAAAAGGAATTTTATGTTCTTTTTTAGGAGTCATTAAAGTAGTGTAAAAAAAACAACCCCTTAAAATACCACACAAAGTAGTGTTTAGATAAGACTCAGAGAATGTTTTCTGTAGACAGAAAAAGCAGAGGCTACTGGTTATAATAATTTACCTCTTGGGTAGAGTTATGGTTCAGGGTTCTATCAGTTAGGGCTCTGCTGGATGTCAGAGAAGCCACTTAAGCTATTTTAAGCAGGTGATTTAACACAGTGTGCTTATAAAATTGTTGAGAGGATTGGAGGAACAGGCTCCAGCTGGCCCTCCAGGGACTACCACCAAAAGGACAAACCAAACCCACCTGGTAAAGGAACTGTGACTTCCATACAATCAGGAAATTAGGGAACCAGGAGGCCACTGGGCTTGCTGTTGGTTCCAGGGTCACATTCCCTTACCTGTGAGTCTGGGAGCAGGACGCCACTGCCTCCACTGTTGGTTCAGAAACACACCACCTGGGCCAAAATCTAGAAATCAGGAAGCCGGCTCCAACATAGGCTCTGGAGCATGATCTGCCTGCTACCTCGGCACCAGCAAAACAAATCTCTCTCTTCCCATTTCACTCAGGGTTGAATCTGGATCTTGCCCAAGGACATCTTCAAAGGAGTCAGGAGATATTTTTATCTCTCCAGCTTCTGCAGTGCAGGAAGGCATGATGGACAGAGGTTGGAGTGAATGTTGAGCTAACCCATCTATTTCCAATGCAGTGGTTTACACGGTGGAAAGTTGGGAAGGCTGCAGTTTTCTCTTCTCTGTTAAACTTGTTTTTGTATGTTGATGGAAAGAATAGAATGTGTGTTTGTAAACATAACCACACATTCACCTTATCGTGATCCTCTGACTAATTTCAGTGAACCTTAACACAGAACCTGAATTATTTGGAGACCAAATAATTAGACACAGACAAGCATAGAGAAGCATATTTATTAACGAATTTAGTGGAGCTGTTTATTTTGTAATACACCCGAGAAACCATCACTTCTCCAGCAGCCGTGATCAAATAAGTGTCCAAATTGTTTCTCTATTTTAGACCTTTTGGCTACTCTTGGATGCTTAAAGCCTAAAGACCAATGTGACAGCCTGTGATCTCCATGAGGACAGGGACTACATCTTTCAACCCTCTCCTTATCCCTATACCCACTGCCATGAATGCTATTTCTCCAGTACCAGGACATAGTAAGTGTGCAACATCTCTTTGTTGATCATTTCTTAAATAAATAATGGAATGTATGTATGATTGATTGCTAAATAGATCCCATCTTGATTTTTAATGGTGGTGAAACATTTGGAAAAAAATGCATTTTTGACTTAACAGTTGAGTTTTGTTTTTTAAACAAGAATTTTTTGTTTTTTTTAGAGTTTGCCACATTTATTTTACAGCTTTTTAAAAATTGTTTAATTGCTTAAAGTATTACAAGGAGTATTATATATGTCTCCTTACGAAAACAGTGCATGCATATCATAGACAGTTTTTTCTCCCGTAGGCTTTTATTCCAGCTCAGACCCTATGTCAAACAAAATTCATAGTATGATTATAATTTGGGTTTTTCATTCCCTGGAAGATGTAGGTGTGGACACAGAGAAGAAACACATTCTCCCAGTAGCATCCTTGCTGTAGCTTTCTTTTCAGTATTTAGCATGCTCTCATGCTTTCCTAGATTTCATAATTCAACCCAGAATGACTATTTATTCAGAATTTCTTACCCCTCCTGAACCCTGATCAATGCTGTCCTTTTTGACCTTTGAAAGAACAGTGGGCAAAGCAAGATTTTCTTTTGTAGATAATCTACAAATTATTTCCCCCTTGCAATGAAAGATTCAGAATAGTGTTCCACAACAGATATTTCCAAGCTGCAATCTATATATATATAAAAGCCTAAGTGAGTGAACAACTGAACGACCAGTCAACCAGTTGCTATGACGTGCACTGACCACCAGGGGACAGATGCTCAATGCACAGGATCAGGCTCCCTTCTGTCTGGATTGGGCCTGCGGGGATCAGGCCGAAACTGACTATGTGACATCCCCTGAGCAGTCCTGGTTGTGAGAGGGCACAGGCCAGGCAAGGGACCCCACCAGTGCATGAATCCATGCACCGGGCCTCTAGTATCATTATAAAGTCAAATTCTTTCTCTACATATGGGACTTCTTTTAGGAGCAAAGACATGAGTTCCAAGCAGTCTTTTCTCATCATGGTGTTTCATTTATGTCCTTGAAAGAATGTGATAAATTACTAGGTAAGCAGATCAGGGATTATTTCATCATCTAACCATTCCAAAATTATTTTTGCGTACTTGCTATATGCCAGGCACTGTTTCAGTTGCTGAAAATACAGCAGAGAACAAAACAGACAAAATCCCTGCCTTCACAGAACTTACCTTCTAGTAAGAAGACATATTATACAAATGTATGTAAGTATAATAAATATGATGCAAGGTTGTGGACATTGGAATGAAAACAAATAAAGCAGGTGAAGTTGAATGTAATGAGTACTGATGTTTAAGCAGATAGTGATGTAAAGGGAAAGAGTAATCCAGGCAGGGCACAAGTACAAAGGTCCAAGTATCAAAATGAGCAGGAAGGTGAGTGGGCAGGGGTCAGATGAAGGAAGGACTTGTAGATCATGACAAAGAGTTTGCATTTTATTTTGGATGGAAAAAGAGGTCAACAGAACACTAAGAGCAAAGGCTCAACATGATGTAATTTATATTTTCCAAAGATCAGCCTGCTGCTGTTTGGAGAAAAGACTGCAGGTGGGGTAAGAAGGACAACAAGCCAACAATTGGGGGCTATTATAGTTACCTAGGTGGCTTGGATTCATTAGTCCAATACATTTATTGGCAGTGAGAGTACTGAGAAGTGGTTAAAGAACTGTACTGAATAAAATGTTGGGTTATATTAAAAACTGGAGGCCTGGTGCACAAAAATTTGTGCACTCGGGGGGGGGTCCCTCAGTCCGGCCTGTGCCCTCTCGCAGTCTGGGACCCCTTAGGGGATGCCACCTGCTG
>NW_005353789.1:334964-347415 GCF_000412655.1 Myotis brandtii | reverse complement strand
GTTCTGCTGTTAGGGTCAGTTTGCATATTACCCTTTTATTATATAGGATAGAGGCCTGGTGCACGGGTGGGGGCCGGCTGGTTTGCCCTGAAGGGTGTCCTGGATCAGGGTGGGGGTCCTGTTGGGGTGCCTGTCCAGCCTGGGTGAGGGGCTGATGGGTGTTTGCAGGCTGGTCACACCCCCTTCAGGGTGGGGGTCCCCACTGGGGTGCCTGACCAGCCTGGGTGAGGGGCTGATGGCAGTTTTCAGGTTGGCCACACCCCTTTTAGGGTGGGGGGCCCCCACTGGGGTACCTGGCCAGTCTGGGTGAGGGGCTGAGGGCCGTTTTCAGGCTGGCCAAGCCCCCAGGCGACAGAAGCTCCCAGCCTCTCCTTTTTTTCTTTTTTTCTTTTCTTTATTCTGGGATTTATTTACCTTCTATAATTGAAACTTTGTTGCCTTCAGTGGAGCTCAGAGCCGGCTCCTGCTTGCTCCAGCTCCGTGGCCATGGCCGGCTGAAAGCAGGTATCTGGGGTTTATTTATCTTCTATAATTGAAACTTTGTTGCTTTGAGTGGAGCTGAGAGCCGGCCGGGAAGCTTGGCTTCCTCCATCATTGGGGCAACCAAGCCTCCTGCTTGCTCCAGCTTTGTGGCTGCCGGCCGCCTTCTCGGTTGGGTTAATTTGCATATAGTTGCTCTGATTGGCAGATGGGCGTGGCTTAAGGCATAGCGAAGGTATGGTCAATTTGCATGTTTGTCTTTTATTAGATTAGATAGTAACACTCTAGTTTTCATTTCTACTCTACTGAGGCCATGATAGGAGGAAATAAGCTCTGGTGGCAAGCAGAGAAATTTAGTTTAAGTCCAGAATAAAGAGTGGCAAGGACAAATTTTGGATTGGGTAGATGGACATAATGTGGAATATCTTTCTCTGGGATATTTTCGAAAAGGGAAATATCACAGATTTAAAGGAGGAAAATATTCCAAATACAAGTGACCATATATTCCTTGGTGTTGAAAAAAAAATCCCAGCAACACATGATGTATTTTCTTAAGAAACTTTCTGCTCACCTGGGCTCCTTTCTTTCATCTCTTTTTCAACTAATTACTGAAACATGCGATTATATTTCTTAAAGTACATTATTAGAACACTGTCAAGGGCAAGAGGGTTCATATTCATGTCTAAAAGAGTTGGTAAGACAGAAAGAAATATAACTGATTTATCAAAGAATCATGTAGGCTTCTGAAATAGAAAAAATTCTAGGGAAAGTTGATGCTTCAAGGACAAATACCTGTAGGATGGTTCATAGAGGTAAGGTCAGAATTACTAAAGCAGGAAATGAGATGCAACGTTCACAGTTGAAATAGAATATTCTTTTTTTTTTTTTTATTCTATCAGGAGCAAGAAAAGACTAAAGCAGAGTGTTGTCCTTTAATTAGATAGGAAAGATAGAGACTCGGTGATGACATCAAAAGGCCACAGGGCATTTAATCTCTTTTTAAAAACCTTTCTGCATGATCAAATGAATGGAGCTCTGGAACCAGGTAGTGCATTCTTTAGGAGAATGAAAAGAGAAAAGAAGGCTTAGAGGAAGATAATTTAAATAAATGAGATCTGTATCTAAATGTGTAGGCCCTGGTGATTTGCATCCAAGGGTACTAAAAGAATTGGCTGAGGTATTGTGGACCATAAATTAAATATGAGTCAGCAATTTATAATGCTATTATTTTAAAAAAGGGAACATGATTGAGAGTTGTATTAACAAGAGTATGACATGAGAAGGGCAAGAATAGCCTTGACATTGATCAACCATTATTTAGAATATAATTACCAATTTTGATGACTGTATTTACTAGTAAAAGAGGTAAATAGATTTAAGGCAAGAAGCACAAAGTGATGAATGGAATAAAAAATAACTGAAAAAGACTAAAGGTGGGGTTAAAAGGTTATGTCATTTTGATTAAGAATACCAACTTCAGGTTACACTGACTTGGAACACACAGGCCTTGCATTTTAAGTGATTGGTATCTCAGTAAGTCATATCTTAGGTTAAAGGATGTGGGTTGCATTGTTTAGAAAATAGCCAATGTATAAGGATTATGGTGAAAACCATTCTGGCTAACTGTTCTTCATGCTTTCCAGAGGAGAACATGAGGGATTGGAGGGTTGGTATATATTGGTATTAAGAGAGCTATACCAAAAAGAACTAAAATAACAGTGATTTAAAAAAATATATATTTTATTGATTTTTTACAGAGAGGAAGGGAGAGGGATAGAGAGTTAGAAACATCGATAAGAGAGAAACATCGAT
Organism: Myotis brandtii; assembly: GCF_000412655.1. Taxonomy (NCBI): domain Eukaryota; kingdom Metazoa; phylum Chordata; class Mammalia; order Chiroptera; family Vespertilionidae; genus Myotis; species Myotis brandtii. The sequence goes on along the minus strand of NW_005353789.1, from coordinate 345,123 downwards.
CAGCTGCCTCCTGCACACCTCCCACTGGGGATGTGCCCGCAACCAAGGTACATGCCCTTGACCGGAATCGAACCTGGGACCTTTCAGTCCACAGGCCGATGCTCTATCCACTGAGCCAAACCAGTTAGGGCAAATAGCAGTGATTTAGTACCAGAATGAAGAGCTTATTTTCCCACAAAATCTTAGTATAATAATTCAGGGTCCTTAAGTATATACAGTTGACACTTGAACAACTCAGGTATTAGGGTACTGACCCCCATACAGTCAAAAATCCACATATAATTTTTTGACTCCCCCCAAACTTAATTACTAATAGCCTAATATTGACTGGAAGCCTTTATGATAATATAAACAGTCAATTAACACATATTTTGTATGTTATATACTATATTCTTACAGTAAAGCAAGCTAGAAAAAGAAAATGTTATTAAGAAAAGCATAAGGAAGAGAAAATCCATTTACAATACCCTGCTGTATTTATCAATACTGTAAGTTCATGTCCTCTGTTTACAGGATGAAAATTTCTGGGTATTAGTACATCTGTGTAGTTCAAACCTGTTCTGGTCAAGGGTCAACTGCACAGTGGGCTGTTCCCATTCTTGGGTTTCACATCTGCAGATTCAACTAACTAACTGAGGAATGAAACAGTATTTTTGCATTCCCAACTGTAGTTTCCCAACCTCAGATTCCCAACTTTTAACCCAAGGTTGGTGAATCCAAAGATGCAAAGGGCTGACTGCACTTGCTGTCTTTTATTGTCATAGAGTCCTCTGTTCCTTGATTCAATGAAGAAGCAATTGCTAAGTGGTCAAGGTTTTTTCTTATTATTCCCAATTACTCAAATTGTCTCCTTTTTCCATGGACACAACCCAGAACACGGCTTTCCCAGAAGCCCAGGGCATTCATGCTGCCCCTCCCTGGCAGTTCAGCATCCTCCTCCTCCCTAACTTTGATATGTCCCCTTGGACTGTACCCTCTGTGATAGGTAGTCTTGGGCTTCTTCCTGTGTACCTGTCACAATGCCCCTTTCCTCTGTCTCATCATCTAGTATTCTTTCCTTGGCTTCCCAAATTGACAGTCTGCTAATTCTGATAACTCTTTCTAATGGGGTTAGTGGTGGTTTTTCAGTGTCTCTTAACCAGTGGCACTGTGGGAATGACTAGTGGTATGAGGGAGAATATTTTACGTGGCATATAAATGTAGCATTACATAACATTGAATTGTGTAAAGTGACAATGATCCCCTTTTCAATTTATTCCCAAACCTTTCTTATTAAGACAAGGAGAAAGTTTCATTTTGGTGCTTTCACGTGGTTTTAATCCTTCAACAATTGCTAATCTTTTTTTTTGTTGTTGTTAATCCTCACCCGAGGCTATTTTTGCTATTGATTTTCAGAGAAAGAGAGAGAGAGAGTAGAAGGTAGGGGGAGAGAAAGAGAAAGAGAAACATCGATGTGAAAGAGACACATCGATTGCTTGCCTCCCACATGAGCCCCGGCCAGGAATGGAGCCTGCAACCAAGGTACATGCCCTTGACTGGAATCGAATCCCAGATCCTTCAGTATGAGGGCTGATGCTCTAATCATTGAGCAAAACTGGCCAGGACACTAATCTCACTTTTTAACAAAGCAAGTATAGGCTTCAGGCTCAAAACCTTGGGAGGTAGAATTATTTCTTAGACCTTTTCTTGTATTGAAATACAATATATAACACTAGAAAAAGGCATAAATAAAAATGTATACCTTGATTAATTATGTTAGCTAGAATTTTAAATTATTTTTTCCATTCTCATTGCATTTATGTACAGAGTGCCCTTTTATTTATGTCAGTGATACTGGTTTCCTAAGGCAGTGAAAAAGAAGTTTTATTTTAAAAAGAAATTTATTAAGTAAAAAGAAGTGAGTTGATGTAAAGAGAAAAATATTACTCTTTCAAAGATTGTAAAGATTTAATCCACTCCTCACTATTTTAACATCTCTGAAATCATGCATCATGCAACTGGTCTCATCTTAAGATGCCAATGGGCTAGGTCAGGCAATACATTCACAGTAGTGTACACCTGCTGTTGACACGTGTAGTCAAATCAAGAAGGATCAACAGTCACAACATTTTAGATTCAATGAAATATGGTCAAAATGATGTGGAAAAAGTGGAAATTTGGTGTCCAAATACCTGGAGTTTAGGAAACAGTAGCCCGGTTATCTACTCTTTCCATCTGATGCCCCTGTATTTTACTAGGAGTTCTCTAAAGATGCACACCTTTAGCCCCAAAGAGTCATAGCAGTAGTAGAAATTTCAGCCCCAGGGCTGGGTTGTGGTGGGTGTCAGGGAATCCTGGGGAGCAGGGGAGCTTGGTTTTACATCTCCTCAGTATTGTGTGCTTATCAACCTCGTGTCTGTCCTCGACACAGGGTTTGCCTGGCAGTTTGTGACATGTTATCCTTGCTCGGAAATTTACGAACACTACACAATCAGGCTGCAAGCTTGTGAATTATAAGGAAACCAGCTTTCATATTCAAAATATTATTACACTAGAATGTAGATCAATACTCTTGAACATGGGGTGTCTGTCCAGACTTGCTCCCTGAACAATGATGCCTTCTGTATAGGAACCTCTGAATACATATTTGTTAAAGGAATGAAGGAAGGGAGCTTACCCTTGGTCTCACACTGCAGACTCCAGCTATGGCAGTACTGTGCGGGCTGAACAGCTAGGGGACAGCAGCAGCCCGTAGTTGGCTCCCCAGCTTCCTCTGAGACTCCAGGGGCAATGGCTGCGCATTTGTATGGCACACCATTTGCATACCCTAACGAGATGGGCTATAATTGGCCTTCATTGATTTTGTTTTCATTGAGCTAAAATAGAGTCAGAGCTTCTTAGGCTAGAAGAACTGATTGATTTGTGGTAGAATTCAGGACTATTCAGTTGAAGAAATAATTAATTATGTTCTTATTTAGTAATCATCAGCGTCCAGCCTGTTTCTTAGCAGGAGAATGTGCTCAGCAGAATTAGAATTTGCTAAGGCAGAGATGCTTTAATATAGGTACTTTAGGTGAGCAAGTGGATACCACACATAAGTTAATATTATTATTTTTTAAGAAAGAAATCTCTGTGCAGATCGGAGATAATAGAGTATATAATATAATGTAGAGAACAAGAGACAGGCATCATATCTTCCTGTTCTTCCTCCTCCTCCTTATGGAGCATACAATTTACCTATTTGTCTCCCCATCCATCCATCCATCCATCCATCCATCCATCCATTCATCCTTTTATCTATCTGTCCATCCTTGAACCCACCACCCATCTTTCAACATTTTGTAACTTCTCTGTGAGTTAATTCAGTCTGGGTGAATAATACCTTCTACCTTTGTCTTCCACTTCTCAGACTCAGGGGCAGTTCCAGATTGGCCACAACCCTAGAGGAATAGGAAGAGGGATATCAGGCTGATTTGGTTATCCCGAAGCTTGGGACACTTAAGCCAATAGAGGTTACTTAAGAAACAGAATGACAGGTCATTCTGTGTAGATAGGTAGCTTGGAATTTTGAACCGATTATGATTAAAATCTTTCTAAATGGATTAGTTCCATGTCAGTCTCTCCCTTTTAAAATTTTCTTTTTAAATTATTGTGTACAATTTTTGGATATGATGAGTCCTTATTAGAATGAGGCCTAATCTCTAAATTGAGACTTTATGACCTTTGAGGAAACAAGGTAAAGATATAAATAAATAAACACATTCTCCTTTCATTTAATAGATATTTAATTGAGAAGCTCAATGTGTAAGGTATTATGGTTAGTGCTGTAAGGGGTACAAAGATGAATAAAACACTGTAGCTGCTCTGAAACACCTTACAAATTATTATAGAAGTATTTGTCAGAAATTGTTTTGTATGTTCATATTTGGATCTATGTAGAGAATATAATATATGCCCACTAGCCTAGACCACAAAAATCTATATGGTGTAAGGCTGAACCGTATGAAATTGCTAATGTTTTACCATTTTTGCCCTATAAAAACAGCAACTTCATATGGTTCAGACTAATATAAGTGTAAAACAATATATTTTATACTAAAGTATAAAACATAGACTTACTACTGACCATGAATTATAATGATTATATGGGGAAAAATGTGTCCAGAAATCCTTCTCCTCTTACTGAAGACCTAGAAATGAAACAAGGGACTCCTTCATGGATGTTCCCATTTTTGGGGATAGTTGACATAGGGATTTCTGACTTTGAATTCTAGTTCTATCATTTATTAACTGTGACTGTGAAGAAGTTTCCAACCTCTCTCTTTCTCAAGCTCCATAGTTAAACAACAGTATTACCTTATAGGGTTTGGTGGAACATTAGACAAATTAAGTGTGTGAAATGCATAGAGTGGTATCTGACCCATAATAAGCACTCAATAAATATGAGCTATTTTTGTTCAATGTCAGCTGTTTTCAGGTGATATTTGCTCTCTTTGTGACCTTGGGAAAATTGTTAGCATTTCTGTGTCAACAGCATCATATTTAGAAAGCCTTATAGCATTTGTTAGAAGGCTGAAGAGAGATTAATTGGTGTGAAATTCGACAGTGATGCATTATGTAAGTGTACAGGATTAATATTAAATTGTTCATTATATAATATATCCTTTTTATTAATCCCATTTCCAGTTTTTCTTGAAAATTTTACCTAGCAAAGGAGACAAATGCTCAAGGACTCACTCAATTGTTTCTATCTTAAATCTTCCAAATTTCTTTTTGATAAGGTTTCCAAAACATGCAATTCCAGTCTTATCTGTTGACCTTTGATACATATTATAAATATTGATCATGGGCCCGGCTGGCATGGTGCAGTGGTTGAGCATCAACCTATGAACCAGGAGGTCGCAGTTCGATTCCCAGTCAGGGCATATCCCCGGGTTGCGTTGTGGGCTCGATCCCCAGTGTGGGGCATGCAAGAGGCAGCCTATCAGTGATTCTCTCTCATCATTGATGTTTCTATCTCTCTCTTCTTCCTTTCTCTCTGAAATCAATAAAAATACATTTAAAAAATAAATACTCTTCATGGAGTAGAAAAGGTTTTATGAGTGGATAAAATATGCAATAACTTTAGCCTGGACAGTGTGGTTCAGTGGTTGAGCATCAGCCTATGAACCAGGAGGTCATGGTTTATTCCTGATCAGCGTACAAGTCTGGGTTGTGGGCTCAATCCCCAGTGTAGGGTATGCAGGAGGCAGCCCATCAGTGATTCTCTCTCATCATTGATGTTTCTATCTCTTTCTCCCTCTCCCTTCCGCTCTGAAATCAATAAAATTATATTAAAAAAATTTAAAAAGGAAATGCAATAACTTTAAAAAAACAAACTCAAGTTCAGTAGTTTCTTGGACTATATTATAGTAACAACCCATATCTGATAGTGAGAATAGTTTTCGAATAGATTCCCCTTCCTTTACAACAATCTTTTAAGGCATCTGGGGCATGGTTTGTCATCCTCATTGTACAGATGAAAAAATGGGGGCTCCTAAGGTTTAAGAAACTGGTTTCATCTAGAACAGTGTCGGAAAACTCATTAGTCAACAGAGCCAAATATCAACAGTACAACAATTGAAATTTCTTTTGAGAGCCAAATTTTTTAAACTTAAACTATATAGATAGGTACATTGTTATTAACTTAATTAGGGTACTCCTAAGGCTTAGGAAGAGCCACACTGAAGGGGCCAAAAAGCCACATGTGGCTCGCGAGCCGCAGTTTGCCGACCACGGATCTAGGATATTAATGTCGGAATTGTTCTTTTATCTCATAATCTATAACACCATATGTATCATTGTTTAAAATAAGAATGCCAATTTCTGGGCCTTATATATTGCACTGACTTCATTGTCAGATATAATTTTTCTGAGAGTATTTTTGTATTTTCTACTTAGAAGCGTATACTTGAAAATTTTGTTGGGAAGAAACATTTCAGTTAGAAATGAGAAAACCTGTTTCTGGACTTTCCCCTAGTCTTCCAACAAGCAATTCTTCTGTAGGAAATTATATATACATATATATAATTATATGTCTTGAAGCAATACACACACACATGCACACATGCATGCATGCACACAGTCACACACATGCACACATGGGAATGTTGGAACTGCAGCCCTCCCAGCCACATCATGGGTTGTTGGCCTTTGGGTGAACTTGGAGTGGCTTCCTGGTGCTCCTGTCCTCTTATTGCCTTGGTGGTGCCAGGAGGGGAAAGCATGCTTCTACAGGGGTGCCTTCATATTTTGTAATATAGCTAATTGATTACCAAGTTCTACTTTTATCCTGGGTTTTTACTGGTGATAAAGAGTGAGTTAAGCTCTTTAAATCTGAGTTAGGTCAGAGGTTAGAGGTTAAGGGCACAGTACCCAGCAAAACTACACTTACTTAAGATGGCAGCTACAAGTTTGGGGGTTCCCAGGCCACCTGCATTCTGGCAAACTGATTAAAAATTTGGGTGTTCCCCTGACCCTTCAGTTTTGATAATTTTCTAGATGAACTCACAGAATTCAGAAAAGTGATATACTTATGATTACAGTTTATTATAAAGGATTCACATAGAGTGAGGTCTTAGAGGGTTTTTAAACACAGAGCTTTCATATCTGTGGCACATGGAATCAGGGCACATCACTCTCCTCGAATATTGATATGCTCATCAACCAGGAAGCTCACACAAGCTTTAGGGTCCAGAGTTTTTATTGGAGTTGCATTGATTGACTTATCCCCCATGTGGTAGAACTCAACCTCTAACCCTTCTTTTCTCTGTGGAGGTTGGGGTTATATCACCTAGCTCAAAGCCCTAACCCTATAGTCACATGATTGGTCTTTCTGGTCTGACCAGCCCTCATCCTGAGTCATTTCTTTAGTATAAAGCCGAGTGTGGTACCACCTAACAAAGACACATGGGAAATTCCGAGTTTAAGAGCTCTCCCCCTGGTACCAAGGACAAAGACCAATTCTGTATTATAACAATACTTCATACAGAACAAAAATCAGTAAATGCTTGCTAAATGAAAGCATGGAGGAATGAAGGAGGAAATGAATTAATGTGATGGGTTTTCTGAGGGATATGAGCCAGCCTCTCCAGGGTCTTTTCTAGGGTAATGAACTTGGAAGCTTCTGAAACTACGCCATCCCTGAAGTGTCCTGAATCTACCAGTCCAAATCCATATGCTTACAGGGGTCTTGGATTCAGGATCTTAGTTGGCCCTTCAACTGGGTGTGTTAGTGACGATGGTGAATGGAGCATACATTGCATGTTACATTCCACACCACAGTGTATTCACTGACTTAACAAATACTTAATGAATGCCTGCCATCTCCTAGGCACTCTTCTAGGTGCTGGGGATACAGTGGTGAGCAAAGCAGACAAAAATCCCTGCCTTTTTGGAGCTTTTATTCTAGTGGGGAGAGACAGACAGCAAGCACATAAAGATATGCTAATCAGGTGGTGATAAATGCTTTGGGAAAAATAAATTGAATGCCCAGAACCTGTCGCTGATCTACTGCAGGTTGGGCAGGTATGGGCTGGACAAACATCCAACTCTGGGGCAAAGTTTGTAATTTGTTGTTGCTGCTGCATGCCCTCTGGGTTAGAAAAAAATCTGTCCCTGAATGTTTAGTGAGTCTGCTTGGCCTTTTGATTCTACAGTGATTAAATGCCAGGCTATTGGGAATTAGTTTTATTCTAATTCAAGGTTAAATGTAGAAAAGACCTCCTTCTTCTCCATTTATCAAAATTTAACTATGGATCTTTTAAGGGTGTCAGCCCCTCTTTGAAGCCTTCTCTGACCTCTGCACCACACAATTGCATTTAATCCCCCCTTTCTCTTCTTTCATGGCATTTAATTTATAGCTCTGTTGTATCACATTTCATTCTGCCTTACATGGAATTAATTACATGCTTATAGGCTCGGTTTTTTCAATAAAATTCGTAATTTATTTGGAGGTGGGGAGGTAGTTTTTTACTCAGTTCTTCACTGTGTTCATCTCCTCTCTCCATCCCAGGGACCGTTAGAATGATTGGTGCACAGTAGCTGTTCAATTAACTATTGATTGAAAGAAAGACACCGTAAAGCATGCTTACCAGTGCTGATATCTGATTTGCAAATATGTCAGTTTTATATCAAATTTCTATTGACTAGTTTTCACTAGTTTCCTTGGGACCTTCATTGTGACTGCTTCCTAGGAAAGCACTCCACAGTTGCTTTTGAAGGGAATAGCAACAGGCATTGGGAGCAGCAACAACAATAAAAATACACGTATTGTTTGTTTTCTCATTGTAAAGGCATATATTCTCACTATAGAAAATTGAGAAAATATCAATGAGCATAAACAAGGAAATAAAAAATCCATGTGCATTCTCTTAAAAGATAGCTATCGAACTGTTATGCGTCTTTAGGTGCATGCAAAGCACTGGGAATATAACAGTAAATAAGATAGGCCAAGTCTTGCTTTCACAGAAGGGGGAAATTAGATGATTATAACTCACACAGTTAATCAGTGAACTATAATTTCCACAGGTCATTTTTGTTATTGATTTCAGGGAGGAAGAGAGAGATAGAAACATCACCTGCAACCTGGGCATGTGCTCCCACCCGGAATCGAACCATGATTTCCTGGTTCATAGGTCGATGCATTAGAGGGTCCATGGGGGAGGATTACAAATGTGAAGGCTAGGGGCTGCCAAAAGGCATACATTCACAGAAAGAAAAAAAAAGGTGCCACAGGATAAGGGGAGAGGAGGACATCCATTCACAGAAGATAAGGAAAAGCCACAGGGTATGGGGAGAAAGAGGAAACAGACTTTCACAGGGGACAGAGAAATGCTGGCAAATGGGAGAAAGAGGAAACAGATTTTCACAGGGGATAGAGAATTCTACCACTGGAGGGGGAGAAAAAAAACGAGGTGTACCACGTGGGGTTTGAGCTTTGAAGCTGATATAGTGACCAGTCAGAAGGGAATATCAGGAGACAAAGCACTGCGGCCTTTATAAACCTTATAAAAAGGGGCTTAGTGGGTTACCCCTTTGGGACACTCTCCCTACGTGGGAGTCTGTACTTGTTTCCAATAAATTTCTACCCTTTTCATCTACCACCTTTTGTCCTGGCTTCATTCTTTGACTCCATCTGGACAAGAACCCGGGAAAGAAATGACCCTTGCATCTTGCTCAGGAAAAAACCATCCGACTCACTGTGGCTGGAATGTCAGGACATAAGGAGAGAGCTGGGGCAAATGGTGCCAGTGTTGCTAATGAGATTGCAGCGGAGAAGCAGACCCCATGCCCATGAGAAGGACTGTAAAGAGCAGATAGTCAGTCAAGAAAAGCTTTTCCCAGCAGGAAATCAAACGCTGTGGCTGGAGGCAACGCTCCCACATGAAACAAGGTGCCTCAGCTTTTTTTTTCTTCTGGAGAATATATTTTTATTGATTTCAGAAAGGAAGGGAGAGGGATAGAGGGACAGAAACATCAATGATGAGAGAGAATCATTGATCAGCTGCCTCCTGCAAGTCCCACACTGGTGATCGAGCTCACAACCATGTGTCCTGACTGGGAACCGAACCTATGACCTTCTGGTTCATAGGTTGATGCTCAACCACTGAGCCACACCTGCAGGGGTGCCTCAGCTTTTGTAAGAGGACAATGAGAGACGCAGTGGAAGGGTTTTGTTCCCTCTGATAGCATCATCAGTGTGACACTTGGCTTCTAAAGTGTCCTGAGACTGCTACTTTATATTAATACTAGAGGCCCGGTGCACAAAAATTTGTGCACTCGGGGGGAAGGGAGGGTCCCTCAGCCTGGCCTGTGCCCTCTCGCAGTCTGGGACCCCTCGGGAGATAACGCTCTGCTGGCTTAGTCCTGCTCCCAGGTGGCAGAGGGCAGGCCCAAGCCCTAGGTGCAGCCCCTGGTCGGGCTCAGAGCAGGGTCGATTGGGGAGTTGGGGCACCGCCCCTTGTCATGCACAGAGCAGGGCGGATCTGGAGGTTGCGATGCCACCCCCAGTCACGCTCAGGGTAGGGCCGATTGGGGGGTTGGGGCACCGTCCCCTGTCACACTCAAGGCAGGGTCGATGGGGAGGTTGCGGCGCCACCCCCTGTCACGCACAGAGCAGGGCCCATCAGGGGGGTTGGGG
>NW_005353789.1:304576-333858 GCF_000412655.1 Myotis brandtii | reverse complement strand
GGCTGAAAGTGTTACAAAGTTTCAAACTGCCAGCTCAGAGGCCGGCAGCGCAGGCGGGGAACGTTGGCTTCCTCCTTCAATGAAGGAAGCAAGCCTCATGTTCGCTTTAAGCTGCCTGGCTGCCGGCCGCCATCTTGGCTGTCAGTTAATTTGCATATCTCCCTGATTAGCCAATGGGAAGGGTAGCGGTCGTACGCCAATTACCATGTTTCTCTTTTATTAGTGTAGATTACGTATGGTCTAGACTCTAAAAAGCTCCTAATTTCTTCCTAAAATGTGCTCAGTTTTTTTATACAAAAGAGAAAGCAACTGGTATTAAACAGGGAAGAGGCCTGTGAATTTCCTTGCCATGGAAGGGAATGAAAGTCCAGGTGGGAGTGTGTGCTGGAATGCCAGTCAATGGGCTTGCATTGTAGTCTTCATTCTACTGCCACCTACTTCTGTGACCCTGTGGCAAGTCCCTTAACCTCTTAAGGCTTCCATTGCCTCATTTGTTGAAGCAAGGGATTTGAACAAAATAGTTTTGATGTTTCTTCTGGCTTTAAGTGTTCTGTGACATTTTGCCACCTAAACCAAAGCTTCTGCAGATTCAGACTGGGGGGCTCATCTTATTCCCCCTGCTCAAATATGGGGAATGATATGTGATTACAACAGTTTTTAGACTATCATCTCTCCTATGAGACTCTCTATGGAGTTATATTGGAAAGAGGTGATTCTGGGATTGATAGCATAATTTACTATGCACAAATGGCAATTTCTGCTTTATATGTTTCCTGTCCTGGTCTTTGTGGTTACCATCAGGGTCTGACTTCATATTTATAATAATAATAATGGGAGAGGAATCCTTTATATTCCTCATTACTTTTTTCTCTACTCTGTAATTAATTTTCTTAACTTCCTATCTCATCTCATAAAGCAACGAACACTTTCCAATTTACTGAAACAGTTGTTCCATAGAAGACCAATATGCTCCAATGACTCTCAGTGTTGTTATATCTTCATCGACCCCGGAAAGAAGAGTGTGCTTGTGTGTGAGCGTTGTGTGTGCGTGCTCACGCATCCACGCAGAGTTGAGAAACATGAATGAGGCCAAGGAATGATTAGGTGGTTGGGCTTCAAAGAGAAAATTTTTAGATTCTATCTGGAACACATTTTATTAAAATTGCAACAAACTTTATAAAATCAGATGTATGGTTCATTAAGGGAACATTACCTTACAATTATGATTAATTAGATTAAACTTATGAAAGTGTGTTATTTGTTCAAATCAAAAGGATGGGGGAAGATGATGGATGATGAAAGAGTGTGATAAATGAAGAAAGCAGCTGAACTAAATTGAATGTGTATTCATCCGTTTTCACTTCATAACTAATGATAAATTGAGCATGTCACATTTAACAATACATGTCTGGGCTTAAGCACACAGTTTCAGCTCCTGTTCACTAATGCCTTGTGATAGGTAGTTGAGACCAAAGAATTGAAATTTTAGCTCCTGGACTCTTGTCTGCTTACATCTTTCCTTGGAAAGTACAATGGATACTTAATCAAAAGAATTTATAGAATGTGTTTTTTTGTCTAATAGAAACTGTACTTCCTCAGATCATATCATTATGGTATTTAAAACTAGGAGATTTATCTTATTTTCCCCCCAAATGGATGGTTTCTCCCATTTGCAGGCCTAATCAGGTGGCAGAGGTAGAAACCACCCAGAATTATAGAAATATCTTTCTCCTTTTTCCCCTCCCTCAAATGTAGCTGTATTTATGTTGGCAATCGATTGGAAGAAACACCCTGAAAAGCTCATTAGACAGTCTGGGAGATTTGAAAGAGAGGGGTAAATATTAAACAGGTTACATCAGTTTCCTGAAATCTCAAGTTTTCCAATATTTTAAATCACATTGTAGTCTCTCAAGGACCATCTGAGATTTACGAAGCTGGTGTTGGGGTCAGGGAGAAAGTATGTGGAAAACATTTCCAGTCAGACCGAAATTAGACAAGTTTGCCACACAGTCAAGAATGGTTTATAGAAAGAATCCATTTTTGCTAGAAAAGTTCAAGAGGATCTTGACACACAAGCTGTGTTTGTGTGCTCTTTAATTCTCACCGAAATTGGATTAAAACAATTTGAAGTGAGTGATGGTTTCTGAAAAGGTTACACAACTTTTTTTTTTCCCCTAAAAGGATTTTGGTAAGGTTTCTAGTCAATTTTGATTTGAGTTATACCTCATCTCTAAGTCCTACCTTAAAATCTTCTTAGGCATTGCTAGCTAAATATTTTCAGGAACAATGAAGCCTTTAAGGGAGTGAATCCTTTTTAGATACTGTTCAGAATATCACATGCTTGTGCTGTCCCCATAGATGTGCCTTTTGGACAAGAATGACTCTATTCCTCACAGGAGGGGAGGTGTTCTGAAAGACACAAGGTGAGACAAACTGTGCCCATTAAGGCGTTCTGAGGGAATGAATGGCGGTGGTGTCAGAAGCAGTTCATTACATGACTAGGAACAAGTCGAGGGCTGTGGTTCTCGGTGGGCTGGGGGTGAGAGATGGGAGTTGGTGGCAGGGTGGTGTTGGCAATTTTGCCACACAGGGGACATTTAGTAATGTCTGCAGACGTTTTAGTTGTCACAACTTTTGGGGAAGGGTGCTACTAGCATTGAGTGGGTCAAGACCAGGGATGCTGCTAAATATCCTACTATACACAGAATAGCTCCTCACAACAAAGAATTGTTCCAGATACCCTGTTCAAAACGTCACTAGAGAAGAGGTTGAATGACTGTGGCTTAGGGTGAGGCACGAATTTAAAGAACAGCAAATTAGTGAATTTGATGAGCAAGTGAAGATGAAATTCAGGGTGAATTACGTGGCTGTCAAAAATAAGTCTAAATTATATTCTTAAAGCGACACAACAAACACATCAGGCAATACTATGCCAAATAAACCCTAAATTCAATAACTTGACTTAACACTCATAACTTTAAGTAGAATATAGTATACATTGGATTAGTCTTGGATCCCAACCAAAGTGATTTAATTCCTGAAGTACCAAAATAATTTTGCTCCATTTAAATCTTTTTAATAACATGTTCCTATGGGAGTTGATTTGTTAAATTACAGTGAGGTTTTTAGGAGGTGTTATAATCTCTCATTTTCCATAGAGAGGACTTGGAGGGGCAGGCTTTGGTCTTATGGTTAAATTGGGAATAGAACTGGAACCAGAATTCAGTTTTCCTGAGTGTGTTGCTTGATTCTCCAAGTTAATCCCTCTCCCCTTTCCGGACCAGCACGCTGCCCCCTCTCCTGTGAGAAGATGGCCTTTATTAACAGCAAATTGTCTTGGAAAGAATACCCTGAAGGTGAGGGAAGGTGGTGAAGGCTTGACTCATGCTAAACTATTCAAAAGAGGAGCTTAGGAAGAAACTGCCACACTTGTCTGAGTTCTGATGGGAAAATACATCTCGGGGCCAAGACAATTCATCTGTCAGGCTTCCTGTTGGAAGAATATTTACTCAGCTGTGAGAAGAGAGCTTCAGTGAACATCCAAGATAATGAAAGTTTGATAATACTCAATATTCTGGAAATAACCCCGAATCAAGTAGGTTCTTAGTGTCAGAATGCAAAAATGATAAAGAACTTGAGAAAACTGGGAGGTAAGGGTCTTGGATTTGTTAGGAAGAAAGAACATGTTCAGTTCTCTTCTTTTGGTTTCAATTTATTGTGTTATTATTGTGGTGAAACATACATAACATAAGAGTTTACCTTTTTAACCATTTTAAATGTGCAATTTAGTGGCATTTTGTATATTCACAACATGTGTATCCATTACCACCATTCATTTCCAAAACTTTTTGTCACTGGAAACGGAAACTCTGTACCCATTAAGCAATACTCCCCATTCCCCTCCACCTCCCATCCCCTGGCAACCTCCATTCTACTTACTGTCACTGTGAATTTGCCTGTTCTAGATACTTCTATAAGTGTAATCATATAATGTTTGTCCTTTTGTATCTGGCTACAGTTCCCTTTTGTATTCTTAGTGCCTAGTTAATGCCAGCACAGGAAAGGTACTTGATAAATAAACATGGAATAAATGAAAAGTCTTAGTTGGAGGGTGGAAATAGTATGCACCTTCAGGATTTAACACATTAATTTATTTTTGCTTAATAATAGTGACAAAGCCTCATATTTGAATAGAGCTTAATGTTTCTTCAAAGAGCTTTGACATTTCTTCTCATTTGAGGCTTGATTCTTTAGGGGAAAAAATGCCACTCTAAAGTTTAGATTTAAGTAAAACATCTACCATCATTTATATATATAGCCATATCAAAAATTTTTTTTGTTTTGAGATATATATATATACACACACTAGAGGCCCGATGCATGAAATTCGTGCAAGAGCAGGCCTTCCTTCCCTCGGCTGCTGGCACCAGCCTCCCTCTGGCATCCGGGACCCAGGCTTACCTCTGGCCGCAGGCAGGCACCCGGGACCTGGGCTTCCCTTGCAGCCCCGGCTTCATCCGAAAGGATGTCTGGAAGGATGTCTGGTCTAATTAGCATTTACGCTTTTATTGTTATAGATACTAGAGGCCCAGTGCATGAAGTTTGTGTACGGGTAGGGTCCCTAGGCCTTGCTGGCGATCAGGGCTGATTGGGGCCTTCCGGCTGCTGGCCAGGGCCCTCCTCCTCCTGGCTGCCAGCTGGGGCCTTCTTTCATTCTGCACCACCCCCTGGTAGTCAGCGCACGTCATAGTGAGCTGTTGAACTCCCAGTTGGTCGAACTCCTGGTCGGTCGAACTCCTGAGGGGACAATTTGCATATTAGCCTTTTATTATATAGGATATATATATTAGCTTGATTGTACTTAGAAACATTTTAATTTGCTTCTCCTGTGAATAACCCCGTGTAATAGGCTGCTCTGGGGACGTGAATGAAATGCATGCTTAGTAATCATTTATTGATAAGGTTCAGGCCTACCTCTCCCGACAAGGAAATTGAAGCTTTACGATATTAAGTGCATCCTTTCAAGGTCCCAGGGGAAATTAGCAGCTGAGCCAGAATTAGAATTCACAGCCTGCAGGTCCCTAAGGCTCCACTGTGCTGAGCTGCCCACCAAACACAACTTCCTTTTCCCTTGCGTCTATTCCCAGTGATCTCTAATGGTACCTACAAAGCATGAAGCAAAAGCAACCATTCTTCCATGAATTCTTCCACCAGTGCATACAGTGCAAATTGTTTTCTTTTGGGGTCAGAGCTTTGCCACCTGCCATTTCGGACTCGGTGGAAAGCTGAAATACATCATTTGAGGGGCTATACACTTCATCTCACCCTGACTAGTCCTGACTACTCCCTGGGCGATCAGCTCCCTCTCCTGCCTGACATTGCCTCCAGGGTCCTTATTCTCCCGTTAAGCACCAGGTGCCTTCAGGAGACCTGAGGGGACATTTTGCTCCACTTACAGATGCAGTCGAAAGGAAAGGTTAAGCAATTAAACTAATGCCCTCTTCATTGCCAACTTTATTTGTCCCTGTTTCTACGATCCCATATTTTTGTGCAGCCTGTGGTTTGACACAGCCTCATTGCACTTCCCCTTTGATATTGTCTCATAAAACTCTGTCAGTAATATAATTGCTCAGCCAGCTTTCCAGGTTATGTGCCCCACCTCCCCCAGCACACCGGTAGAGAAAGCATTTAAGCTTGACACTGTGACTTTCCTGGGCTAAGTTCCGTCCTTTTATTGTAGAAATGCTTTCAAGTATGCACTACAGTGCACTTACTTTTTTCTTAATATAACTTCCATCCCACCTTCCTCTTCTGCTTGCCAACGGAGGCAAATAGACTTGTCTGCTTGGAATAATCAAATGAGACTGTGATAGGAAGAATAGGTCAGGGAATGGTAAGTAGCTAATTTACTGGGGATGATACAGTCATTCCAATTCAGATTGTTTAAACAGCAGACTTCGGAAGAAACAAGTTTTAATGGCCAAGGAGATATTTCAGTGACAAGATTTGGGCCTTCGTAGGGACACTGATTTGGAATTGGAGCGGAGAAGCAGGAGAAAGGATGGAAACGTGAATGAAGTAGTGTTAGCTAGGGCAAGACAAGGTTTCTTTTAATATAAAAATGTAACTCTTTAGTACATGCCATTGGCATTGAGGTGATGATTTAGCGATAGCATGCTGATTGCCTGGCCCCTCTTGTGATGATTTAGCGATAGCATGCTGATTGCCTGGCCCCTCTTGTCTTTCGTTGAGTCCCACAAGGCAGTTCCTCTGTAATTCCTGGGACTTGAATCAGAGGCTTCTGCACCAACCATGCTCCACAAAATCCTGAGGATTCTAATTTAGTATTGTGTCTTTAATCCAGACTCTTTTTATTTTCACTGATATTATTTTAATTGGACTCCACTGGGTCTCTCTCTCTTTCTCTCTTTATCCTCGCCTGAGGACATGTTTATTGATGAGAGAGAGATAGAGATAGAGATAGAGAGCGAGCGAGAAACATTGATCGGCCACCTTCCATAAGCTCCCGACCAGGATTCAAACCTGAAAACTAGATATGTGCCCTGACTGGGAATTGAACCTGAGACCTTTTGATGTACAGGAGGACACTCCAACCACTGAGCCACCTGGCCAGGGCTCCACTGGATTTCTTTTAAGATCCCAAACCAGGCTTATCTTCAGAATCAGCTGGAGAGTAACACACACACACACACACACACACACACCACCATATCACACACGCATACACAGACACATTTACAGATCCCCCAACTCCACTCTTGTGATTTTGACTCATTTGATCTTGGGTGAGGCTTAAGAATCCATATGTAAAAAACATCACACACCACCGCGGTTCTCAACCTGTGGGTCGCCAACCTGTGGGTCGCGACCCTTTGGGGGTCGAATGACCCTTTCACAGGGGTCGCCTAAGACCATCGGAAAACACATATATAATTACATATTGTTTTTGTGATTAATCACTATGCTTTAATTATGTTCAATTTGTAACAATGAAAATACATCCTGCATATCAGATATTTACATGATGATTCATAACAGTAGCAAAATTACAGCTATGAAGTAGCAACGACAATAATTTTATGGTTGGGGGTCACCACAGTATGAGGAACTGTATTAAAGGGTCGCGGCATTAGGAAGGTTGAGAACCACTGTTCTAGGTCATGCTAATGATCAACCACATTTGGAAATGTCTCTCTAAGACCATTTTAACCATTTGTTAATTGGAGGTCCTGCCAATATGTGTCCCAGCCAAGTCTATCATCTTCCAGGGTTAGTGGTCTAAAAATGATTGAATCACAGTAATTTAATTACACAGCTGTTTAAAAACCTGTTTGTCTTGTCTCCTGTTTCAAGGATAAAATTCGGACTTCTTGGTTTACTATGCTGGAGACTTTCCAATGTCATTCCTGCCCATCTTTCCAACCTTTTTCCCCTGTTACTGTCCTTCATGTACCTGATAATGTGACTGGACTTCTCACTGGCTCCAGTATGTCTGCATATTTGAATCCCAAGCCTTTACTGATGGTATTTCCTTTGCCTGAAATATGCCACTTGCTCCTTCATCTTGAGGCAAGACTTCCCTCAAAGGGCACCTCCCGCATGAAGCCTTCCTTGATTGGGCCAGACACTGTCAGCTGCTCTCTATGATTCTGAAGCATCTTATTCATGCCATTAAAACAATATTCATCAGATTGCATGATAATTTATGTTTACTAGATTGTAGGCTCCTGGGTGTCCAGGACTATTTTATACATCCTGTTGTTTTGAAACCTAGCACTGTCTCAAAAATAGTAGTTCTAAGAATTGTGTATATGGGATGAATGAATGAAATAGCACCTCTTTTATAGTGTGGTAATTAAGAACCTGGGCTCTGGTCCCAAATTAACTGTTTTTGGTTCATGACTAGGCTGCTTATTAGCTGGGTGACTTTGGTCAAACCACTTACCTCTCTGTGCTCAGTTTCTTCATATTGCATGGTGTTAGCTATTATTATTGTTATTGTCATCATTATTATATTTAAATACTAGAGGAATATTACAGGGATATTGTCAGAGGGTTTTGGTGGAAATAGAACTCGCTCTTCCTGTGGGTGGGGGCCACGGCGCAACCTGGCCGTGGCCATGTGCAGCCACTATGAGGCACACAAGAGTCTCTAGTTATTTCATTCATGGCTGTGTCAATGTGTTTTCTCTTTTTAGCCAGGAAGACCAACAAGCAGGTGTTTGTCAGCTATAACCTACAAAATACAGACAATAACTTCGCATTACTTGTAGAAAACAGGATCAAGGAAGAAATGGAGGCTTTTCCGGAAAAGTTCTAGCTGAGGCGGAAGTGAGGATTTCTAACTTATGTACAATATACATTTAAATAAATGAGTTGAATTCCAAAGGTCTCCTTTGTGACCTTGGGCAAGTCACATGACTGCTATATAAAATGGTAATTTAAAACCCTATTTGCACCACAGGTATGTAGTAAGAATCAAAAATAACATTAGTTACCACTTAATGAGCACTCTTCATGTGCCAGGTTCTCTTCTAAGTATTTACACATATTAATCTCTTTAATTCTTATAACACCCCATATGAAGCAAATATCCTCACATCTCTCTTTTACTGATGGGGAAATTGAATCACTTGCCCATGGTCACAAAGCTAGTAAGCAATAGGGCCAGAACTTGGATCCGGGCCTGTCTAGCTCCAAAATTGTATGCAGAACTACTGTGCAAGACGGCATCTCATATAAGGTAACAGTGCACATGAAAGAGTATACTAACGTGTGAAATTACTGATCATATTGCTTTTGCTTAATGCTTTATCCTTCTTTTTCAAATTGTTTTGGCTATTCTCAGACTTTTCCCTTTCCATATAAATTTTAGTATAAGCTTGTTGATGTCAACAAAAACCATGCTGAGAATTTTGTACAAATTGCATTGCATCTATATATCTACTCAAGTAGAATTGACATCTTTAGTATGCGGAGTATTCCAGTCCATGAACACAGTTTATCTTTCTAAGTTTTTAGGTCTTCTTTGATTTCTTTCACAGCATTTTATGATTTTTCATCATATAGATCTTGTATAAATTTTGTTAGATTTTATACCTAAGTATTTTATTTTATTTGGGACAATTGTATTGTAAATTGTATTGAGTTTTGGATTTAATTTTCCAATTATTTGTTGAAGTATATAGAAATGCAGTTGATCTCTAAGTGTTGATCTTGTGTCCTGTGACCCTTCTGAACTCACTTATTAGTTTTAGGAGTTATTTTTCTAGATTGTTTGGGATATTCTAATAGACGCCTAAGTCATCTGCAGACAGAGATAGTTTTATTTATTCTTTCCCAATATTTTTTCCTTATATTTTCTTGCCTTCTTGTAATGATTAAAACACCCAGTATATTTCAAACATGAATATTTTGAATTGAATATTTTGGTGAGAATGGAGATCCTTGCCCTGTTCCCAATTTTAGAGGGAAAGCCTTTAGTCTTTCTCCATTAAGTATGATGTTGGCTCTGAGCTTTTTGGAGTGTTCTTTATGATCAATGGCCGCAGGGTAAGTTGGTTCCCTGAGCTTAGTATCAGTTCTGGCTTAATGCTGGACTCAAGCCACATGATTCAGTCTGCATGGAACAGAAAATGTTTCTCTCTATTCCTAGTGTGCCTATTTTTTTTAAAGTCATAAATAAGCATTGAATTTTGTTAAATGCTTTTTCTCTGTCAGTGGATTTTTCTTCTTTAGCTTGTTGATATGGTGGATTATATGAACTGATTTTTGGATATTGAATGAGCTTGCATACCTGAAATAAGTTCCACTTGGTCATAGTATATTTTTCTTTTTGTGTTATTGTTGGCTTTTATTTACTAATATTTTGTTAAGATTTGGTGTTCTAGTTCATGAGAGATATGGGTTGTTAGTGCTTTTTTTAAAAATTATCTTTATCTGATTTAGGTATCAGGGTAATACTGGCCCAAAAATTAGTTGGAAAGTATTCTCTCATTTTTAATTTTCTGGAAGAGATTGTGTTAAGTTGGTGTTAACTCTTTAAATGTTTGGTAAAATTCTAAGAAAAATCATTGTGATCTGAAGATTTCTTTTTCAGGAGTCTTAAAATGTTCAGTCCAAGTTCTTTAGTGATTACAGGACTATTTTGGTTGCCTATTTCATATTGGCTGGTTTTTGTTTTCTAAGGAATTGGTTTATCTCTTTCAAATTGTCAAAATTTTGAGAATGAAGTTGTTCATAGTACTTCCAATGACTTTTAAAGTACTTTCAATGGCTGCAGGGTCTGCTGTGATGTCCCATTTCATGTCTATGTTTCCTGTCCTCATTAAATATCCTTGACAACTGAGCAGCATCTTTGGGCACTTAAAATTTTATTTTTATTTTTTTCTCCTCATGTAGGCCTTAATTCAAAGTGGATACTTGGTTTTTTAAGTTGGTAAAAGGCAGCTGCTGGAGTTAAAATAAGAGAGACTCCTTAATTGCTGACTCCTCTATCCTGTTTCCACCTGCCCTTACAGTGTGCAGTTTGACAACCACTGCCACAGGATGTATTGTTTGTACTGTGAGATTCAGACCAAGGAAACACTCATTATCACTGAAACTATGCAGAGCAAGATTAGATTACTTTAAAATATTTTTATTTTATGTTTTATGCTTTAAAAATATATATTTTATTGATTTCAGAGAGAAAGGGAGAAGGAAAGAGAGATAGAAACATCAATGGTGAGAGAGAATCATTGATTGGCTCCCTCCTGCACACCCACTACTAGTGATCAACCCCACAACCCCAGGCACGTGCCCTTGACTGGAATTGAACCTGGGACTCTTCAGTTCGAAGTCCGACGCTCTATCCACTGAGCCAAACAAGTTAGGGCTGTTTTATGCTTTTTATTGATTTTTGGAGAGAGGAAGGAAGAGGAAGAGAGAGAAAGCAAGAGAAAGAAACATTGATCAGTTGCCTCCTATACACACTCCAACCAGGTTTCGAATACCCAACCCAGGTATGTGCCCTGACCAGGAATCGAACCTGCCACCTTTCAGTGTATGGGATGATGCTCCAACCAACAGGCCAGGGCAAGAGTAGATTACTTTTCATGAAACAGTGCCAGACTTTAAGATTGTGTTGTATCCCAGGATTATTACTGTGAATAATTATCATTGTGTTTTACAAAGAAAAGGAGAAAGTATAGAAGATTTGACAGAGTCTATTCTGACTCTAGCTTATGGTTACTATATTACTTGGATGCTGTCTGCAGCAATCTTGCCCCGTGAAGGTATAATTGGATAATGGTCCCAGTCAATTCCATTGTCTGTGAAAGTTAAAGTTCTTCCTTGATTTCAGCTGATTTCTGGCTTTTACACATTCACAGTCGGGATCTTGGTTCATAAAGTTATGCTTTATCCCATCTACATTTCTTGTTAGGAAAAAATTGTTAAAAATTTGGAAACAAGGCAAAGAGTGGGTGATATGCCTTTCAGTGTCCTATCAGAGTATTTTTTATAGGCCATCTCAGTACTTTGTTTAATCATTTAGGGCAGGGGTTGGCAAACTTTTCATTAAAGGATCACATAGTAACTATTTTAGACTTACAGGCCATACACTCTCTGTCACAACTACCTAACTATATTACTGTAGCTTGAAAGCAGCCATAGGAAATATTTAACCAAATGGGCGTGACTGTATTCCCCAAAATCTTTATTTATAAAACCAGGTGGCTAGCCTGCAGGCCATGTTTTTTTCATCTCCTCAAAGGGGAATATACCTTTTTTTTTAACTTACTATTTGCTGTGATTCAGAGCCCGGACTGTGAAATTAATGTTAGCTTCTGATTTTTTTTTCTAGTAGAGACACAAGTGATTTATATCCTAAGGTTATGCTTGAATCACCCTGTAAGATACTAGTTTTGTATCTAATCTAACAGTCTTATTAGATTCTCTTTCACATGGCTATAGATACCCAATTCCCATTCCCCTGGAGCTACCTGTCCATCCTCCTGGACCCCTCATTAATAAGTTGAATGAGCCATTGGCATCTGCTTTATGAGAATTAAAAAAAAAACTTTTGGAAATAATACTTTCACACCCCAAACCCAAAGTTCACTCTATTTCAGTGGTTTTCCCTCCTCCCTGTAAGTGACATTCAACAGAGATCTAGTAAGTTTTGTCAGCATTGATTAAATATTTGAGGAGATGTTACAAGATGGAAAATCGCTGCAGAGCACATAGCCTTTTACCATCTCCCCATTTCTCCCTCCCTTCCTCTTCCTTCCTTCTCTCGTTCTCATTTTCTCCTTGCTGGAATACTGACCTTTTCTCTCCACTCATGTAAATTCTATTTTCTACAGAGTAGCCTAGTTCAGTGAAGGCTTTTAAACTATCATGATCTTTCATTTTTATAGAGCTGTGAGATTATATATTTTTTCTCCTGCTACATGGGACAATTTCTTTTTGAAATAAACTCTTGATTAGTTTGTATATTTTTCATTTGTCCCTTTCATAATAGAGGTGGTATTTGGGAGCAGAACACAGCTTTATCTGCAAATGTAATTATTCTAGCAGTGGTTGAAGCAGTTTTCTTTCAAAGTTATTATTTTCTTTTTAAAAATTTTCTTCAGTATTGTTGTTGTTACTATATTAGTGATACAATGACCTACTCAACCTCTTTTCATTTTCATTTATCTCATTTACATTCAATGTGTTAATTTAGTGAGAAAAAAGAGTATGCACTATCTCTGGAATTCCTCACTACAGACATGCTTGGGTGTTCAGAAGCATTCAAACTCTACTTTAGCGAGTACATTACTTAAGATACAAAACCAGACCTTTTTCTAAAGCTGTCAATGACAATTCTTAAAAAAAGGTTATTCCAGGAACAAGCAATTTCTAAAATGGTATTTTTATGCCCTAAGAAGTGTTAGAATCCTTAGTTGTTCTTGCTTGTAGGAATGCCCACTGTCTAATGAAAACTAAAATGTAGTGATATTCTGTGCTAAGGAAAATACCTTAAAAAGGACAAGCTCTTGGTCTATAGATTTATTTAGTTCAGCAATAGTTTCTTGGGCACCTATGCTAAACATAGTATTATGTATTGGAGTCAGAGCTGAATCAAGGATGTAATACTGATCGCTAGAAGATATTTATTGAAGTGCTGGCAGTGAAATGGCACAGGGTGTTAGACTAAGGGAGTCAGATAAGACCTTGGTTCACCAACCTCAGTACTTGAGTTCTGGCTAAGAAAGAATTCAGAGGCAAGACTCAAACTATAAGAGAAAGTTTATCTAAAAGTCACAGAGGTAGAAGTGAGTTGTAGCAGAAATAGGGTCAGGAAACAAGTCACAGAGGCAAAAGAAGGGCCCTGGGAGCTTAGGAAAGAGAGAGGCAAGGCAAACATGGCTGGGGAAGGGGATGGGGAAGGTGTGGGTGTGCTCCACAGAGAGAGCTGCACTGGGTTCTCCTTTTAGAGCAGCGGTTCTCAACCTGTAGGTCTCGACCCTTTGGGGGTTGAACGACCCTTTCACAGGGGCCGCCTAAGACCATCGGAAAACACATATATAATTACATATTGTTTTTTGTGATTAATCACTATGCTTTAATTATGTTCAATTTGTAACAATGAAAATACATCCTGCATATCAGATATTTACATTACGATTCATAACAGTAGCAAAATTACAGTTATGAAGTAGCAATGAAAATAATTTTATGGTTGGGGGTCACCACAACATGAGGAACTGTATTAAAGGGTCACGGCATTAGGAAGGTTGAGAACCACTGTTCTAGAGGGTACTTACCTGGAGGTCTCGGGGGAGGATCCCAATAGAATATTCATGAGCTTTCCAGGTGTGTCCTTTCAGAGTCATGGTCTCAACTGATTGGTTGTCACCAGGGCAGAGGATCATTAATCAACACAGCTGGTCCTGATGTCAGCCATGGCATCACTTGTCTGGTTTTGCTGCTTTTCTAGGTCTGGAGCTGAAACACAACTGAGGCCTAGATGTATTTGATATAGGTCAGAACCTCATTGTCCTGGGGGTTTAAGGCTAAAGGGCTATTCTCTGGGCCCCTTGTTCATTCCCCCTCTAAGGAGGTCTAACCCTCATGACTAGCAATATGTCAGTGGAGGAAAGGTCAGAGGAGGGTCTGAATTGCATGACCAGTGATATGGTAGGGGAGGAAAGGTTGCCTTGGTGGTGAGGTCTTTGTTTTCCTAGTTTTTTCATTGCTAGGCACTTAGGGTTTTCCACCTTGGTGACCTTTGGTACCTGGCCCATTGTCTTTGCTCTACTCATGTCTGTCTAACTGCCTATCACAAAAGGTTTCTGGATATTGATGTGCTTCATGAGTGTACTCTATTTTGATCATTTCTAACATTAGAATAGTTTTTGTTATCTTTAATTAAGGTTGTGTGTTTCTGAATGTTCTTTCCAGTGCTTTTGGTGGTAGGAGGGATATAAAAAAAAAAGAAAAGAAAAAAGATGTGATCTAGATGTCACTTGTAGTCACCTGGTTTATGAGATTTAAATAAAATATAGACTTCCCAATCTTTTCTTTTTTTTTCTTCCCAATCTTTTGTGTGAAGCTGCGCACTCAGTCACAATTTCAGCAAAGTTCTATAAGTTTACATTTCTATAGTCACTTTTAACTTTAAACTTTCAATTTCATCAATATTCCATTTTCTACAGTTTTTTCTATCAATTACAAATATGAAACTTATCCCCCTTTCTTGAATTTCTTTTCAAATAACTCTCACAGGGAATTTGCGTTTATAGCAGAATTTATTAAAGGTTTTAGAACGAGGGAGGGGGTTTATAGCTCAGAGGCATCAACAGCATAAAATTAAATATCCTGTTCTTTGAAGTCCTTCAGCTTCCTACGTAGGCTCCAGCCTCCTGCCAGTTTGCCCAGCCTTCCCTAGGTCTCTCTCTTTCTCCTTTCCTCACTTCTCCTCTCTTTTCTATAGCCATCCTACACCTGCCTATTTCCTCCAGCGGAGGAGATTGTTTCATAGTGTTTCCTATATAAATACAAACTTTCTCCCTAAGAAGCACTCAGGTGACAACTGTTAAAATAACAAGTCATTTTTCCTTGCTTTATGAAAAAAAATTAATAAATTATAATATCCCCCTCTCTTTCTTATCTTTTCCTTCTTCTTGTACTTCCATGTACTTTTCTGGTATTTCTAGGGTTGCAACCTCTAGAATATAGAATGCTAAGGATAAGCTAATAGAGCATGCTGAAAACAAGGAAAAGAACAAGCAGAGCATATACATATTTTTAGTACTTATTGGGAAAACATAACAATGCTCTGTATGCTTTTTGGTATAGGTTACCATGTAGATAATTGACTAGTAAAATTACAATTCTGCCCAAAAGCTTAGTAAAAAAGGATGGTTATTTGAATGTATGTGTGTTATTGTAACTCTGAATAAAAGCTTCCAGGATTGGGAATCAAAGAATGGGAGCACAAACTACCTAAGCTTGCCTTTCAACTTCCAAATAAAGGTGAACTCAACCTCTTGCCACCCTAAATGATATTCTGGCTCCTTATTTGTAGGAACAAGAACATGTTGGAATTGATGGATTTTTCACTAAGTAATATTATTAAGAATTATTAAGAATTATTTTGCACTAAGTAAGCAATAATTTAGAAGGTATAGGACAATATGTATTATAATCACTAAAAAGTTGATTTGTAGGAGATTAAAGTTCTAATATGTCAGAATATTTATACAATTATTAATTTACTAAAAAGAGTGATATCATGTTCAATTTTAACTATTAGATTTTAATTTAACAAAAATTTCTCTCTTCAGATTTAATAGAATCTTAAAAAATAATAATAAAATAAAGTAAAAATCTTATAAAACAGGTGGTAACAAACTGTTAGAATTTAATTTAGGGCAAGTCTGTTGGTGACAAATCTGGTTTTGTTTGTCTGAAAAATTATTTATTTATTTATTTTAAAAACAGTTTTACTGAGGTATAGCTAACATATAATAAACAGCAAATATTTAAAGTATACAATTTAGTAAGTTTTGCCATATGTATGCAGCTGTGAAACTATCACAGTAAAAATAGTGGACACATATATTGACACCCCCCCCAAATTCCTCCTGTGCCTTGTTAATCCCTCCCTCTCCCTACATCCCCAACCACTGATCTTTTTGTTAATCTATGAATTATTTTGCATGAACATATCTTTACTTTTATTTTTGAAGGCCATTTTTGCTGTGTGTAGAATTCTAGATTTTGAGTTATTTTGTTTCAGAAGTTTGACAATACTCTCCATTGCCTTCTAGTTTCCATTGAGAGGTCATCTGTCATTTTTATGGCCCTGTTATTTCCTTTTTCTTTTCAGATTTATTGAAGTATAATTGACAAAATTGTATATATTAAAGTGTATTACTTGATGTTTTGATATACATTTTGAAATGACCGTCAAAATAAAATCCATTACCTCACATTATCAGTATTCAAATATATTT
The DNA here is from genome assembly GCF_000412655.1 of Myotis brandtii. Taxonomy (NCBI): domain Eukaryota; kingdom Metazoa; phylum Chordata; class Mammalia; order Chiroptera; family Vespertilionidae; genus Myotis; species Myotis brandtii. The sequence goes on along the minus strand of NW_005353789.1, from coordinate 317,350 downwards.
TTATTGATTTCAGAGAGGAAGGGAGAGGGAGAGAGATAGAAATATCAATGATGAAGAATAAAAAAAAAAAAAGAAATATCAATGATGAGAGAGAATCATTGATCACCTGCCTCTTGCATGCTCCACACTAGGGATCGAGCCTACAACCAGGGCATGTGCCCTGACTGGGAATTGAACCGTGACCTCCTAGTTCTTAGGTCGACGCTCAACCACTGAGCCATGCTAGCTGGGCTACAAAGCATTATTTAAAGAGATTGAAATAAGACACATGAAGTGGAAAGATATTCTGTGTTCATGGATTGGAAGAATCAACATAGTTAAAATGTCATTACTACACAAAGCAATATAGAGATTTAATGTAATCCCCATTAAAATGCCAATGACATTTTTATTTTTGTTTTTTATTTTAAATTTTTTTAAATTGATTTCAGAGAGGAAGGGAGAGGAAGAGAGAGATAGAAGCATCAATAATGAGAGAGAATCATTGATTGGCTGCCTCCTGTATGCCCCTTATTGGGGATCGAGCCCGCAACCTGGGATGTGCCCCAACTGGGAATCGAATGTGGGACCTATTGGTCCATGAGATGATACTCAATCCACTGAGCCACTACAGCCAGGCTCCAATGACATTTTTAAAAGAAATATAAAAAATAAATCAGATTTGTATGGAACCACAAAAGACCCTGAATGGCCAAAGCAATCCTGAGAAAAAAGAACAAATCTGGAGCTATCACACTACGTGACTTCAAATTGTACTACAGAGAAACAATAATCAAAACAGCATGGTTTTGGCAGAAAAACAGACACACAGACCAATGGAACAGAATTGAGAGCCCAAAAATAAAACCACATATATGTGGGCAAAATTTTTTTTGACAAAAGAGTCAAAAACATACAATGAAGAAAAGAAAGCCTCTTCAATATATGGTGCTGGGAAAGTTGGAAAGTAAAAGAATGAAGCTGGATTACAGTTTGTTCCCATGTACAAAAATTGTATGTGACATTCCTGTTCTACTCTCTTTGGTCCTCTATTCTCCTGAAGACTTCTTGCCAAGTTTACAGGATACTTTTCATTTGCTTTAATTTTATTTGTGAAAACTCTCAGTTATTCAAACTTTGCAATTGTTTATAATCTCCATCAGTAAAATTTTACTTAATATGAACATGAACACATATAAAGAAAGAACCTTTTCCTTTAGGAGATATTCTTTCTCATCCTATTTTCAAGGTTACAGTCATTGCTGATATAAGTTAGTTACAATATAACTCTACCCCCCTGACTGTGCTGATTAGTCTAAGAGTTGGGATCTGGCCCAAGGTGGGACAATCAGAGCCTTCTCTTTGGTGGCTGATAATTCTAGTGACCTGTTTTCTTTCACATTGATCATAAAAGTAGAAAAAGTGAGTCTAGAGAGAGGGCAAGTGGTAAATACAGAAAATACAAAGCAAAACACATAGATTAGAGATGGAGGGAGACAACCTAAAGTGTTCTGAAGCCCTGCTTCCAGGTGCTTCTTAACACCTGGTACATTTCTTTGGACTTCTTTGGGACATCCCAGAAACCTTACAATAAATTACAGTTGTTACTTGTTTGAGATGAATTCTGCAGTACTGATGCTTCAACCTAGGCATGAAGGGCCCCTCTCCAAGGCCTCATGCTTTAGAAGATTTTTCTCCAGCTCTATCCCTCTCACTGGGGCAAAGAGTCTGCAGGGTCAATGGGATATGCCTGTATTCTAGACCACACACTGGGTACATGGGATCCAGGGATTCCTGCCCAAGTAGTTCCTAACCTACTTCCAGGACCTCTGTTAGCTTCTTCCCTGGTCCATTTTCCTGTAGGCAGATCATACAGCCAGTGTAATCTCCTCAGTCCCCAGAGGTAGCCACAGGATGACTGTTTCTGGTGGGTTGTGAACTGAGGTTGGACTTGCAGGTTGGGGCATTCACTTGGGTGTGCAACAAGATCATTAAGGTGCAGAATAGAGCCTGTGGCCAGAAAAAAGGGTGACATGCCACTAGTTGGTGTTCAGGGGCTAGGGACTACCATATTCATGTGCTGATATCCTAAAACTGAGAATTTTAAGTTTGGGAACCTGGTCTTCTGGGAGCTCATGAAGGTATGTTTGTCAATATGGAAGGACAGAACATACTTTATATAACAGTTAGTTAGCTGGATTAGAAATTATATATATTTATATATGTAGTATTTGGGGTTTCATTTGTTCTCTCTCCCAGGCTCTGCAATTGTTAGAGGTGGGCCTGACCAAACAAGCCAATATAAAGAAAATATAGTCTTATAGTAATTGAATTAATGTTTAATGATTTATAGTAAGTAAAACGGAATTTCTAATAAGGCTCTTTTACTAGAACAGACTAGTAAAAAAAGTTACTGATTTAAAGCTTGTATTAGTTATCTAATGCTGTTACATATTACCCTAAATTGGCAGCTTAAAATTGGAAACATTTATTCATTCTCTCCATGTTGTGAGTCAGAAATCTAGGATCAGCTTAACTGGGTGGTTCTCATTTAGAGTCTCTTACAAGATTGCAGTCAAGAAGTTAGCCAAGGTTACAGTTATGTTGGGCTTGACTGGGGCTGAAAGATCACTCTTGAGCTTACTCACATAGCTGTTGGTAGGCCTTAGTTCTTTGCCACATGGGCCTCTCCATAGGTTGCCTTGGTGACCTCATAAAGATAACAGCTGACTTTCCCCAGAGTGAATGATGAGAAAGAAGAGAGAGGAGAGAAAGAGAGGAGAGAGAGAGAGGAGAGAGGGAGAGAGAGAGAGAGAGAGAGAGAGAGAGCATAAAATGGAGGTTGCAGTTTTTTGTAAGTTAATATCAGGAGTGCTGTACTATCATTTATGCTGTATTCTATTGGTAATACAGACCAACTCTGGTACGATGTGGGAGAGGACTAGTTGAAGTAGTCCTCACTTAATTTATCCAGTCCACTAGCTTTCTTTTGGTTCTTGAACCCACCAATTCTGTCTCACCTCAGGGCCTTTGCACTTGTGGCTTCTCTCTTATGTGCATTTCCTATTGCTCTGCCTTGGCCGACCCTCTCTTTCAGATTTCAGCTTAAAGGTCACCACTGTAGAGAAGCTTTCACTGATCACTCATCACTCAACATACAGTAGTTATCTCATCATTCTCTATTCTGTCACATTATTTTATTTTTATTTTTAAAATTTTTTATTTATTGTATTTAGAGAGACAGAGGGAGAAAGAGACATCAATTTGTTCTTCCAATGTACTCATTGATTTATTTTTAAATATATATATTTATTGATTTCAGAGAGGAAGGGAGAGGAAAGAGAGATAGAAACATCAGTGATGAGAGAGAATCATTGATTGGCTGCCTCCTGCATGCCCTCTACTGGGAATCGAGCCAGCAACCCGGGCCTATGCCCTTGACTGGAATCAAACCTAGGACCTTTCAGTCCACAGGCTGATGCTCTGTCCACTGAGCTAAACCAGCTAGGGCTGTCACATTATTTTAATTCTAAGTGCCCAAACTTAAATATATGTTGAGTGAATGAGCCTTAGTAATTATGTGACCTTGGGGAAAAGATAAGCTCTCTAAACCTTAATAGCTTTATTTGTATTTAGTAATCCCCTACCCTACCCACTACACAGGCTTTTGTGAGAATCAAATGAGCTAGAATTTTCTATAACCATTGATGAAATTATTGTTGCTTAACTTTTACCCCCTTTTTCCTCTGGGGCAGAAAAAAACTGGCCAAGAATGTATTTTTCTATTTCATTTTTTAGGTTTCCTTTATCTAACTGTTTTGTAGGACTGCTGTTCATTTTCTTTTCATTAATCCATTCAATAGACTCATATTTACTGCCCTGCAAATGTCTCAGAGGACTTATTTTGAATTAAAGTTATGATTTTACGTGTGAAAAGTATTCAGTTGGGAACAAGGTTAGTAAAGTTTATTCAAAATATAAAATGACATTGTGGTTTTGGATCATAACTAATCGTAACATCCCATTGGACATGGAAGTAGTATGTGCTGTTTAGAAGTTAGTTATGCACAAAAGAACAAATACCCATGGATCAAAGCAAACCTCTAATAATGCACAATTGGAGTTCTGGTCATGTTTGAGCCATTCAGAGTCTAATCAGTAAAACCCCCTTGAGTCAATAATCGCCTTCTCCTCAAATCATTGCAGGTATCTGCTATGCTGTACATTATTCACATGGAAATGAACATATGGTTATTGAACATATAACACAACCGACTTTGTTGGAGAATGTTTCCTTTAGGATGCCTTAAAACATTCTTGAGCAGAATATTTTGTGGGCTGCTTACTATCCCTTCTGTTCCTGGGGTCATAGGAGGGAAGTTGCTAATCCTTTGTATTAAGAACAGTGAATAGAGCACTGTAAGATGTTGGAAAACCAGACTTTATTTATTTAGAGAGAATCATAATTATCTTCCATGATGAAAACAGCAATAGATAGAGGTTGTTTTTATTTTATTTTTAAATTTATTTTTATTTTCTTTATTGATTAAGGTATTACATATGTGTCCTTTGTCTGTGTCCATTGGTTATGCTTATATGCATGAATACAAGTCCTTTGGTTGATCACTCCCCCTTACCCTCGCCCTCCCCTGCCTTCCCTCTGAGGTTTGATGGTTTGATCGATGCTTCTCTGTCTCTGGATCTGATTTTGTTCATCAGTTTATGTTGTTCACTATATTCCACAAATGAGTGAGATCATGTGATATTTATCTTTCTCTGAATGGCTTATTTCGCTTAGCATAATGCTCTTGAGGTTGTTTTTTTTTTTAAGTTGGAAAGGTATTTTTTCTCTCTCTTGTATAGCATTTCAGGCAACTCAAATGTTGGGGAGAGGCTTTTTCAAAGTAGATCAGTACCTCATCTGCAGTTTGTTTCTGTCTTTTTGTAACAACAACAAAAAGACATTTGGCATGGTCAGAAAGGAGGGAGGGAGAGTTTTAAAAAGAGGAGTAGAGCAAAAAGCTATGCCAACTGGAATCTGGCTAATTTCTGTTCTAAATTAACTGGATTTTCTCAGTTTACACTCAAAAAGAAATTACCACTCAAAGCATTTATTAAGAAGCCACTTTATTTGAATCAAATAATTTAAATAATTATAACATCTTATATTTATTAATTGTGTTTGAGATAACAAGAACTTTTGGGAGATCCAAGATGGCAGCAGACTAGGTGGATAATACACTCACCTTCTCCAAGGACCAAGCTGGAATTACAATTAAATTATAGAACGATCAACTTGAATAACCAGCTGAAGACTAGCTGAATAGAAGTCTTATTAAAACCAAGGATTTACAGAAGAAGCCACATTGAGCCTGGTAGGAAGGCTCAAAGAGAATAGTAAAGGCTTGGCCCCAGTCCCATGGGCAGTGGCTGAAATTCTGGAGGGAGGGATATCTCAGCTACAAAGGTTCTTCCTGAGGAGTGTGCAGTCTCAACCCCAACCTGGTCTCCCCAGCCCAGTGTAGCAGAGCTGAGAAGAGGCACCCACATAACATCTAGGTGTGAAAATCAGCAGGGATTCTGTCTGCCAGGGAGAGACAGCAGTCTGCTAGAGACACAGGTGTCCTCCTAAAGGGCCAATGCACAAAATCTCATTCTCAGCTACTCACCCTAGGTTCCAGTGTAGGGAGGGCAGGTGTCATGTGAGGAGATACTAGGTTTGTGGCTCTGGGCTGAGAACTGAGGAGATAGCCACTGGGATCCCTGTGCTGAGTCACTCTCTGCACCTCAGACACCATCTTTCTTGGGTGGAGCACTCCCTTCCTTAGGGTATAAGCTTTGGGGAATGCAATAGCCCCACCCTCTGGACTCCTTCTCACCCCACCGCATGGAGCTCAAACCCTACTGAGGAGTCAGCTGCCTGGGCCGGGGTGTAGAGGTCTGGGTAGATTCAGGGGTTGTCAGTGACTGGATGGTGTGGCTTTCCTGTGAACCTGTGCTTCTCTCTCATGGGAGATCTTCTAGCTCCACCCTCTCAACTCCTGGTGGCCCTGTCCTGCTGAGATCTGGGCAGAATCTGGGACAGGCTTGTGAAAAGATGCTCAATGTCACTAATCATCAGATAAATGCAAAATAAAACAACAATGAGATATCACCTCACACCTGTTATTTTTTGACCCTTGCCTTCCTCCATTATTCTTATTTATTTTTTAAAAATTTTATTTCATCTAAATTAATTGGGGTGACATTGGTACCTCACACCCGTTAGAATGGCTATCATCGATAAATCAACAAACAACAAGTGCTGGTGAGGATGAGGAGAAAAGGGAACCTTTGTGTCTTGTTGAGAATGCAGATTAGTGCAGCCACTGTGGAAAGCAGTATGGAGTTTCCTCAAAAAAATTAAAAATGAAACTGTCTTATCACCTAGCAATTCCACTTCTGGGAATATATCCAAAGAAATCCATAACACTGATTCAAAGAATATATGCACCCCTATGTTCATTACAGCATTATTTATAATAGCCAAGATTTGGAAGCAGCCAAGTGCCCATGAGTAGATGAGTGGATAAAACAGCTGTGGTAGATTTACACCATGGAGTACTACTTTGCTGTAAAAAGAGAAGGAAATCTTAACCTTTTGTGATAGCATGGATGGACCTGGAGAGTATTATGCTAAGTGAATTAAGCCAGTCAGAGAAAGACAAATACCACATGATTACACTTATATGTTGAATCTAATGAATGGAATAAACAAGCAAAATAGAAACAGACTAATAGATACAGGAAACAGACTGACAGCTGTCAGAGGGAATAGGGGTTGGGGAGCTGGGTGAAATGGTGAAGGGATTAAGTAAAAAAACACACAAAAAACGTATAGACACACAGTGTGGTGATTACCAGAGGGAAAGGGTGTGTGTGTGGAGATAGAAGAGGGTAGAGAGTGGATAAATGGTGATGGAAGGAAATTTGACTTTAGGTGATGAACACACATTACAATATCCAGATGATGTATTATAGAATTGTACACTTGAAATCTATATAATTTTATTAATCAGTATCACCCCAATAAATTCAATAAAAATAAAAAAAGGAATTTTTATGTTAACCAGGATGCCCATTTCCCAAATACTCTGTAAAACTGAGGGTTAAATACAACAAATAATTTTATTTATATGTATGATACATACACACATTCATAAATGTACATAAACATATACATATAGTATAGACATATAGTATCCAATATAGTATCCACATATAGTATAAAATGATGCTAAAATAGGACTTCAACCAAGACTCTAAATTAGTAGATATCAATTATTAAAGTGACTAGTAAAACAACAAATGAACTGATTTAATGGAGACTATTAAAGAATTTTATTTAAAAAATGAAGTGACTGGTCAGACCAACCATCTTGTAGGATGATTCTTAAATCATTCTTGCACTTTGAGGATATAAAAAATTCAGGGGAACAACCCCCCCAATAAAACTCCCCCCAAAATTCAGGGAAGTGGAGATTCAAGGTAGATTTATGAATATATTGGGGGGAACTGTTGATGTGCTAAGTTCCCCTCCCATTTCCCTGGAGCAGGTTGTGGGGTACCTGCCCCTCACTTTGAGCTTGGTAAAAGGGGTTTCAGTTGGGCCACTGGAAGTATAGATGTGTGACCTGGATTGGGATCCTAGTGGACTGGTATCTGACTTCTAGCTGGGAAATGGAAAGGGTGGGAGATACCTGCTAGTAAAATCAAAGGAGCGTGGCTGCTTTGCTGCCCTCATTCCTGGAGTTGGTGGGTAGAAGAGCCATGGGTGTTTCCCATGATTGAAGGTGGGCCATGCATGAGAAAGAAAGACACACACACACACACACACACACACACACACACACACACACACCCACCCAAGTACTGGCGGGGCTTGTACTTAGACCCTGCCCAAGAACAACAAACACTTGGAGGAACCATCAGACCATAGCAGAGAGAAGCTGCAGGTATAGCTGGATTCCTGGGGCTGAGAAGGCAGTCCCAACCAGCAGAGAGAGATGCATTTATCAAAATTATGGGACTACAGATGAGACAGCCACAACAATACAGATGGAAGGGGATCTTAAGGCAATGTCCCAAAGAGATTTACTTTAGATTCCTGGATGCCTGGGAAGCCCCAAATCAGCTTCTAACAATAAATAATTAAGAGATGTTCTTCTCTCTTCTTCTGACCCTTGAGGGATCAGAAAGTGCAGTTTAAAAGGATCAGTAGAAAAAAACTAAAAAAAAAATAACAAACAAACAAAAGGATAAGTAGAAATGCAGATGGTGAATGAGAGAAGAAATCAGTCATACTCTTCTGTAAGTACAATTGTCCTATCTGCTCCATGTGTGAGTAGCATCCACATATCTGCAGGAGAGAAGCTTGAACTTTGTGTTAAAAATGAAGTTATGATTACCTTGCTTAGACATATTAAATATAGATGTCAGCCTTTTTGTTTGGGACTTAAAGGGGCCATGGGATTGGTTTCTAATAGAGACTAGAAGTAAAGTCATGGGCGCGGTTGAGTTTTCATCCCGGGCAGAGGAGGACGTACTGGTTGCTTATACTGTATTTATGAAAGTGGAGGAAAACATTTGGAAGGATAAGCATCCAACTGTTCACAAGCGTTACCTCTTGGAGGTAGAATGGGATACAGGGAAAGGGGGTATTCATATTTTACTATGGGCATTTCCCCTCCAAATTGGCAGGGTTTGAATTTAACTTTTTTAGATTTATATTTTCAAAATCTAGCATAATTTAAATTCTTATGCATGCATAACTTACTCAAGTGGACAAACATGGTGCATACACACTCAGAGTGAATAAGTGCATGTGATTTCATAACTAAAGGGGTTATATTCTTGGTATGTCTTGACTTATTTTCTAGAAGAAATAAGTGCTGAAATTTCCAAAATAGCCACCTTATTCTTGGTATGTCTTGACTTATTTTCTAGAAGAAATGATTGGCATGACCAGTGCTGAAATTTCCAAAATAGCCACCCGTGTCAGTGACCTCTGATCAGGCATTCCTTCTGCTTTATGCGCTGGAATCTCTAGTTTGCAGCAGAAGGAAACACTGTGTGGTTTCACTCTGAAATTCATGGAGCTCTCTGCTTGATAAAATATAAAAGCCCTTTATTATTCAACCTGTGCATTCATCTATGCAACCACTTCTCCATAGGGAAATGCTTGAGAATGGGATTTCTGTGGCCTTCTCTTCTATGTGACTTTTCTTCCTCTGCCTTCCTTTTCCCATCCTCACCTGGGTATCTGTTAGTTATCTCTTTCAATAACACTGTTCTGGCTGCAGTGAAAGAGCTTTTTAATGTAGGAGATGTACTTCAGACGTAACACCAGGTCACTTTCTGAGTCATGTTTTATGGGATTGATTAAACATGAGCGCCATAGCTGTTGACTTTACAGGCTAGAAAAGAGACTCAGAGTGTTATGCTTTGGACAATTTGTGCCCCACAATTTTGAAAAATCAAATAAAGATAAGGGTTTAATGTGTTTGAAAAAAGAAGCTGTCATCTACTTTTGAGTCTTCTGTATTTAAAAGACCTCAACGTTCAAAATGAAATAATGTCTTTTACACTAATGAAGTTAAGTTATAGTAAATAACTGTATATAAAAGAAGGTGGGCTTTTTAATTGTAAGGGTGAAGATAAAGATCTAAGTTGGTTTCTTCATGGCTCCAAACCTAACTGCTTAATTTCTCCTCTTTTGCTGCTGGAACATGAAGATACATTTGCTCTTGGTAAAGCTTTCAAGGTTGTGAGATGATGCAGAGCTAATCTTTTTATTAGAGAAATACATCTTTTGGGCTAAAATACAGTGGAATCTTGGATCAAAGGTAAAATTAAAAAAAATCTGTTTTGAGACCGGGAAATCCAAATCATTGACTTTATCTGCACACAAATGTGTATCGCCAGTGGCTTAGTGATGTGGTTCATAATTAGCAGAAACATTAAAGAAAGGATACAAAACTGAGATAGGAAAGAAAAACCACCATTAATTCATAGGTTTGGTTTTGTACTGTGTCAACGTAGCTAGGTTGGAACTATATCTCGGAGCATTTCCTTCCTTCTATAGTTCTGGATTAGGTTGACTAGTAGAAACATGTGGGTGAGTGTTGGCTGGCAGAAGTACCCCACCAGTCATTGCACTTCAAAGGTTAGAGGTCATCTACATTGTTGTTGATGTGCTGGAAGGTGGTGTGCAAGGAGGCTAATCTGCCACCTCACTTTCTGGGTGGAGGAGCAACCGGGCCCACAGCTCCTCTAGGTCTGGCTGTATCAGCAACTTCAGCTTCTCTCCTAGGTCAGGCACATGTGAAACTCAAAGGTGGGCAGTGCCAGCTTCTTCTGCAAGTCACCTTCACTATTGGGGTTAGATGAGGTGAGAGTCAGGTACAGATTTCTTGCTTTTCCCCAATTTGCATCTAGCTTTTCTTCTTGACTGCCTGTCCTACTGACCTTCAGTGACTTCAGACTCCACACCAGACTCAGAGTTTACAGCCTCCCAGAAGCCCCTTTGAGAGAATGGATGTTGTTAATCTTGAATTATTTATCTGAATCTCAATTAACTTAATTTTTTTGCTCCTATTTCCCCACTCTTAAATTTCACTTTTGCCACTAGACTTTAAGAGAATAATGGCATAAAAAACCTGCTGAATAATTCTTTCTAATATATACTATCTGATTAAACTTTGCAATAAGAGTAGAGCAATCTGAACTTGGTATATTAAATGATTTTCAAATTGCAATGTGCTGCACTTTTCAGTTACATCCATAAGTAAAATAAATCAACTTCTGTCTTATCAGCATTGGGGGAATTTTTCATGTGTGATCATTGTACTTTAAAGTCAGCAATATATATACACTGTCTTTTTAAATAAAAATGATATTACTAACTTTTCTTTAGTAAGGCTTATGCCTGAAGCTATGTTTTTTGTTTGTTTGTTTAAAGCACCATTCTCAGCATAGAAGGAAACATTTACTAAATGGCACCTATTATTATTTCTATGATCTAATTAATAACTCTAAATTTTTTTCTGTTAACTTCACAGTTTAAAAAATCTCCCTTAATATTATTTTTGTGTGTGTGTTTGGGGGTATGATCTACCTAGGCATAGACAGAGTAATGAGATTGTTATTGGGCAGATACTTTTTTGTAGTAAGTGCTATTTTCATTTATTTGAAGCAATGTGGGGTGTGTGTATGTTTGCTTGTGCTCACGTACACACACACAAATATCCATATGTTACTTTAACTTGTAGACTCAATCATTGTTTATTTTACTTTGTGTTTGGTTGTCTCTTAAATGCAATTTGGAGTTCTAACCATGGCAAGTTGTTTTTAAACATGCTAGTGATAGGATATGGTCATGTCAAGGCATGATGTGAAAGTAGATGTCCTACCAACAGAAAACTACTAACATTCTTTGTTTGTTTAGCAAGTACAGCCTTTATTTACATTTGTGTATGTACAATCATATAATGTTTACAAATACATATATAATATACATGATCCGCAACTAACATATCAGTGTCAACCAGAATATCTTATAGCCTGATCCCGTCCTAGAATCTTTCTATGAAGCATACTATGAATTCTATAAGGAAGTGACAAGCTGTCTCCTTCCGTCCTTCTCTTTGATCCTATGAACTCGGACTCAATGATGACATCCTTTATTCTTCCCTTCCATGCCTTTACATTCTAGTCCCCCTTTCCCTTGTCTCAATGATCCTATCAAGCTATTGTGACTTTAGGTAAATAAAAAATTAGTTATCTCTTTCCAAATGGCTGGAGGTCCCCGACATAAATTCATACAAATGTAAATATATAGATGTGTGTGTGTGTGTGTATATATATGCAGATTTTCTGAAGCAAATCTCTCTCTACTGCACTTGCAAATTTCCCAAATACTGTTATGATAATACTAGGTGATTTATTTTACATAAGGGTGCATCTGAAAGGTGCCGCACATTGTGATTTGCAAACCATTTAACTTGCTAAGATCAGATTGTTCTGCTTTATCTGCAAAGTTCACCCACAAGGAATTTAATATAAAGGCTTTTATTCTTGTTGTTTCATGTATTGTGCTTTCCTGAGATGTGATGGATGAGTTTGAAATGGGTGTGTGGGGGAGGAGAGAAGGAAATTAGCCACTCTGTGTCTTCTATGGAAAAGCAACCCCTAACCCTCCATTTCCCACAAGACTGTTGAGAGTGTTCAAGGACTCCCAGGAGAATGACAGCACAGTCTCTCAGGGAGACATTATTACTCAGATGTAAGGTGAATGGGCATGGGCCCAGGGAACAATGAGTCAGAACGTTGTCTCTCTAGCTCATGTTATTACTGAAACGCATACAGAGAATAGTGACTGAGTGCCAACATCCTCGCTAAGAGTCTGTTCAGTTTGTTCCCCTTTCTCCTGCTAACATTCATTTCATGGTGGTACTGTACCTGGGAGTTATACGACCAAGACCGGTGTCTTGCTTTGCCATTAAATCATGTGATTTTCGGCAAATTACTTTAAACTTTTTGGATCCCTTATGTATAAAATGAATAGGGAAATTCTCAGGTCTTTGCAACTCTCAAATTTTATGATTGTCTTATATATTACCTCTCTTTATTTTCTTTAACCGCCCTTCCTTCCTGAACTATGATTTCCCATCCTTGATATCCTTTCATGATGGCTGTTTATTTTTTAAAATTTATTTTTTTGAAGCAATTTCTGTTTTAAAATTATTTATTTATTTA
>NW_005353789.1:256360-304414 GCF_000412655.1 Myotis brandtii | reverse complement strand
TATTTATTTATTTATCTTTATTGTTGAGAGTTTTACAGATGTCCCAATCTCCCCCATTTGCCCCTTTCCACTCAGTTCCAGCCCTACCACAGGCTTTCACCACACTATCGTCTGTATCCATGGATTATACATATATACACATAAGTTCTTTGCTTAATCTCTTCCCAACCTCTCTCCCCGCTTCCCTCTGAGATCCATCTGTACCATGCTTCCATGTCTCTGGATCTATTTTGTTTGTCAGTTCATTTTGTTCATTAGATTCCATATATAAGTGAGATCATGTGATACTTGTCTTTCTCTGACTGGCTTATTTCTCTTAGCATAATACTCTTACCCCCCAGGTCCCTCCTTACTGTCTCAAAGGATAAGAGATCCTTCTTTTTTACAGCTGCATTGTATTCCACGATGTAAATGTACTACAGTTTTTTTTATCCATCTCTTGATGGGCACTTGGGCTGTTTCCTGATCTTAACTATTGTAAATAGTTATTTTTTAAATCCTCATCTAAGGATATGTTTTTCATTGATTCTAGAAAGAGAAGAAGGGGTGGGGGTAGAGAGAGAGAAACAGTTACCCGTTGCCTCCTGTACACACCTGGACTAGAGATTGAACTCGAAACTTGGGTCTGTGCCCTGATCAGGAATTGAACCCGTGGCCCTTCTGTGCACAGTATGACGCTCTAACCAGCTGAGCCACACTGGCCAGGGTGATGGCCATTTATTTATTTTTTTAAAATGTGCACATTGTATTGTGGTGAATGGCTCATTTTGTTTCCATTTATACATTTAATTAAATGTTTATTGAGCCACTACAGTGTGCCAAGCACTGAGATTTAAATATTGAATGAGTAAAGAAGCCATCCCTTCCAAGAAGAGGGGATGCAGATGATTTCCATTTATACATTTAATTAAATGTTTATTGAGCCAGTACAGTGTGCCAAGCACTGAGATTTAAATATTGAATAAGAGAGTAAAGAAGCCATCCCTTCAAAGAAGAGGGGATGCAGATGGAAAAAAATTTAAGTATTTGTTTATGTAGAGTGATGTTCTAGGAATGGGGAAGTACAGAGTGTCATGGGATCAAATAGGTCAAGGGACTGGCATCTGCCTCCTGGAGATGTGGCAATTAGATGGAGGCTTGAAAGTTTAGTAGGAAATTCTAAACAGATGGGAGATACTTAGGGCAAACGACAGGGCTTGGTTATTGATAGGACATAGGGGGAGGTGAGGAAAAAAGAAGAGTAAAATAATGTTCAGTTGCTAACTGGCTTGGGGATAGTAGAGGAGTTTGGGAAAACAGAAAGAGGAGAGGGAAAGGCAGTGAGTAGGTTGAAAGTGTTTAACACAGTGGTTTCCAACGTGGGTCACATGCCCCACAGGGGGGCAATTTGATTTTTAAGGGGGACAATTTGAGAATGAGTTATTAACAGTGAATTTTTTGCATTTCTTATAGCTTGAGGGGCCTCATATACAGTATATAAATATGTATTGTGACATATTTATGCATTTCAGTTCTCTATTACATGTTTTGAAACTTTATTTGCTATTTTTTTCATATCACTTCATATTATTATTTAACAATTTCTTAGTGACTTCTTCCTCAGTATTTCAACTGTTCTTTCGTTCTTTAATTTTTCTCTTTCATGGATGCTATGTTCTTTGGAAGCTTGTTTAGACCAAGTTAATGGCCTTTTAGGCTCCCTCCACATGAATAGGAGTTCACTTTTTGAATAATAAGAATTATATGTTACAGGGGGGCATCAGGACTGTAGAGCTACTTAGGTGGGGCATGGCCAAAGAAAGGTTGGGAACCACTGGTTTAACAGAAGTTGATTTAACTAGAAGACCACTAGTAATTGTACCAGTATTTTATATTGGAGGTGCTTTTCAGAACAAAACACTTTTATGTACATTTTCTCATATGCCTCATACTAAATCAGAAGCTAGACATTATTATTGCTCCAAATGTTAAGAAAAATGTGGAGACAGGCAAAAAGATAACCACATGTCCTTTGGATGTTACAGTGTTATGGAATTCTCCTGGGGTCTCTCTGACTTCCTGATTACTGTTGAGGATATTTTTACAACTCTGGAAGGGTAGATGTTAACTTGTAGAAAACTGATAGAGATACATATGATTCTTAGCTGCTAGAGTAAAATTTCTCTCTGGTGTAAAAGTTAACCCTAAAGGTTTTATTGTACTGCAAGACACTAGTTGTGTAGCTTATTCCACTTTCCTACCTAGTTTAGCAATTTTATTCCAGCAAACTTACTTTCTGTCTTTTCTATAAGCCTTTGGGAATATCTTTACCATTCTGCTGGCTCCCACATTAATTTGTTAAATAAAACTTTGACCTGTCCTCAATATATACTTGTGTGAGAGTCATGTTTTTTAGCTTTTTGAAAGTAATACTTTTTGAGTTGAAGTAAAATAAGGAATTGATATTGTAGCCATGCGTATTTTTCCTTTGATAAAAGTATAAAAAATAGAAAATAAGCTTTTTAATAATTAGGTCAAAGTGTTGACTCATATTGAGCTTTAGTCAACTCTAATCCTTATGTCTCATTTATTTTAATTATTAGTCGTGTAAAAAACACATACCATTAAATTTACTGTCTTAACCATTGCTAGGTGTACAGTTCAGTTGTGTTAGGTATATGTATAACCTAGTAAGATTTATGTATAACAGATCCCTAGAACTTTTTCATTTTGAAAAACTGAAACTCTGTACCCATTAAACAGCTATTCCCCATTTCTCCCTCTCAGCAGCACCATTTATTAAAAAGCTGTCTTTATTCCTGATTGATAAGGTAGTCTTCATTACATATCATAGATTTCTTGTTTTCAATGGACCCATTTATTGTTTTCTACAATAAATACTGGTTTATTTATTTGTAGCTTTACACTTTGTTTTACTGTTTCATGGGAGTACTACCCCTTTGTGGTATCTATTTTTAAAATGGGCTTTTCTTCCTTACTTTTCCAGATTAATTTAGACTTTTTTAAGTTAAAAAAGATGTTTGAGATTTTAATTATAATTTCATTAATATTCAGAAATGTCTGCTATTTCTTTACTTATTCAAATGTTTAAAGAAACCATTAGAAAAATGTTACTGGATTTTTAAATATGGATCCTGCCATTTTTATTCTGTTCCCCCATCTAGATATTATCTTTTTTCACAATTAGGCATCAGATTTAAAAATATTTGTATTTTCCAAGTGGGTTCTCCAAACATGTAGAAAACATTTAATTTCTGTAACTTCATCTTATATTGCAATTTTTAAAAAATTGATTTTTAGAGAGGAAGGGAGAGGGAGAGAGTGAAACATTGATCAGCTGCATTGTGCTGGGGATCGAGCTCACAACCCAGGCATGTGCCTTGACCAGGAACTGAACCAGCAAGCCTTCTGTGCAGAGGGTGATGCCTAACCAACTGAGCCACACCAGCTAGGGCTAATGGGGCCTCTTTTATTTGGTCCCTGTTTAGCTTGAGGTTGGTTTGTGGAATGTGGATATTGGGTTTTCATAGATTTTTAGCACATTTTATCTTATTATTTCTGACCTGAGCCAGGTGTCAACTGATTTGAGATGTGATGAGGCAGGCAGCTTTGTGCAGTGTTAGCTCCACTTCTCAGTTTGGCCACCTGCAGCTCAAGAGATAAGTCTTCTTTCAAGAAGATAACATTGGCCCTAACCGGTTTGGCTCAGTGGATAGAGCATCGGCCTGCGGACTCAAGGGTCACAGGTTCAATTCTAGTCAAGGGCTTGGTTGCGGGCACATCCCCAGTGGGGAGTGTGCAGGAGGCAGCTGATAGATGTTTCTCTCTCATCGATGTTTCTAACTCTCTATCCTTCTCCCTTCCTCTCTGTAAAAAATCAATAAAATATATTAAAAAAAAAGATAATATTGAACACACAGATCCTCCTACCTGCACTCTGACATGCCAGCTTCCTCAGGGTTCCTTCTGATACGTAATTAGCTCTGTTCAACAGCTATGAATCCTGCACATTCTAGTTCATTCAACCCACATCTCTCTATCTTGAATACAAGGACATAAGCATTAAATGTTCTGATGAAATCAAGATAGAATAAACCTCTGGCACCCTCCTGCCCATCAGTCTAGTAATCCCAGAGGAAACAAGGCTAGTCCAGTTTATCAAAGTGAACCCCATTTTCATTTCCCAATGCTCATAAACCATCTAAGATTATCCTGAGGTTCAATATAAAACGTTCCTTAAGTCTACTTTTCATTTCTTTTGAAATATAGCATTTGCTCCCATCTGGTCTTTGGGAACTTTTCCCTTTCTCAGCATTTTGATTGTGGTTGTGAGATGATAACTGTGGTCTTTTAAATATTCTGGAATGTAATTATTTGGGGCCTGAAATTTGAATTTATTTAAAACTGCTGGCTATGTCCTTACTGTCCACCTTTCGTGGGCTTTAATTCCTCTTAAACCATATTGGCGCTTTCCTCTCCAGAGTGAAGGTCATGCTTCAGACAGAGAAGACTGAGACAAAATAGGTATTGAATAACTTTGACTACACACAGTGGGTTGGCTGTGATGGTTTCTTTGTTTTGTGAAAATAAATAGCTTAAAAAGACACATTTGGTCTACAGAATTTTTCCCAATCCTCATTCTGGATTTTTCCCAAGCCATTCTGGATTTTAACTTTCAAAACAATATTCCTACAGCTTTTTGCACTTAGAAACATTCCTTCTAGAGTATGTCCCACTTTCCCCCCCCATTTTTGTGCGAGGTTTAAACCTAAGTTTATTAGTGTACAGTACTAGTCAGTCAATTTTTTCTTTTTCATTGGAATAATTTTTTATTGTATTTGTTTAAAAGTCCTGTATCCTTCCAGACCCCTTTACCCTCATAGAGTTTCTGTTAACACACATTCAACAAGGGCTGAAAACATATGTTATGGAAATATCATATGATGAGAGTTGAACATAAATATTCAGATATCTATCTAGCTATCTACAGAGAGTTGTTTGCATGCATTTATACGTAGTTATAATGTATATAATGCATTTGTAGTTTTATAATATATAAATGAATATTAATTTATACATTTGTATATATATAAAAATTTAAAAATATTTCTCTCTATATAAACCTTAAACATGGATAAGCACAAGTTTATTGAAGATATTTAAAAGATTTTTTTCACTGAAGGGCACACAACCCTTTCAGACTTTCTAAAAATATTATTTTAAAAGTGTAAAACAAAAGAAAAGAGGATCAACTTAAAAATATTGGAGAACCGTGCTGTACTGTGCACGTATTCTGGGGACCTGTCAGGCAAGAAGTCACTCCTATGTTGAGGTTATTCTACTGTGACAGATCAGCACATCTCATCCTGTGGTTTGAGACTCACTGACACAGCAACTTGAACTTTCCCTTTGACCTTTGTGAAATTCAACTTTTGGCTTGCAGAGAAGTCTGTGTTTCATTGACTGTGAAATTAGGAGAATCTCCAATGAGTAAAAAATGATTAGCTTTCACTTTTGGATGAAAACATGCCAAGGACAAACACTGATTTTAAGAGATCCTTTATAGAGCACTGCACCTTATAAAACCTCGCTTGGAGACAGCGTCATTGATGTATCACTGGAGCCAAAATCTCACCTTCCAGTTCATTACTTCTCAGCTTAAAAATTTTTTTTGATGACTTTCCAAGTCAGTTTGTTTATGACCTTAATAGCAGTGTTTTTAGACATGATGATACAATTGCCAGATGATACTTACTAGTGATTTAAATAGTGGGTATTCAAATACTCTTCATTTCTCTGGAATCCATTGAATTGACACCTTCTTTCTTCTACTCTCCCCAGCTGAGCACTTGTATTTTTTGGGCAACCATACCGCTTGTTTATAGTTTTATTATATCCCTTATCACATGCATTTTAATTTTTTGTTTATGTGCTTTCTCCCTGGACCAGCGGTTCTCAACCTGTGGGTCACCACCCCTTTGGGGGTCGAATGACCCTTTCACAGGGGTCGCCTAAGACCATCAGAAAACACATATATAATTACATATTATTTTTGTGATTAATCACTATGCTTTAATTATGTTCAATTTGTAACAATGAAATTGGGGGTCACCACAACAAGAGGAACTGTATTAAAGGGTCGCGGCATTAGGAAGGTTGAGAACCACTGCTCTGGACTGTAAGCTGCTCAAAGGCAGGATCTCACTTTTATGAGTGTGTGTGCTCCTAGCATATAGCACAGGATTTGGAACATAGTGCTCAACTAAATGTTGACTCCATGGACTCATTGTTTGAAAAATTTAAAACATCTATAATTATAAAAGTGTAATATGCTAATTAGACCGGACGTTCTTCCGGACGTCCTTCCTTCCGTACAAAGCCGCAGCGGGCAGGGGCCCAGAGGCCCCCGGCCATGACGGTGGCAGGCGGGAGCCATGGTGGTGGCCGGCGGGGGCCGGGGCCAAGGCCCTTGCATGAATTTGTGCATCGGGCCTCTGGTAAGTTTTGTAAGGGTGCCTCAGTGGGATGCAGTAGGTGTGAGTGTGGAAATAACATGCTACTTATGTTTTATTTGTAAATTGGTATTTGGGGGCCTGCACTGTGTATGAAGTCCTGTGTAGGACAAATGACCTCAAGGACACCTCTTTTTCTCCCTCTGTTTTATTCTATTCAAATATCCAGATAGCCAGTTCTGAAACTGGTCATTTTCTATAGACAGAGCTTCAGGAGGCCCTTTCACTTTATAGAGTAGCCCCAACCTTGATGTAATGCTGAGGGAAGTTCAGAAGCAAATACCCATTTCCCCCCACCCTTCCTAGGTAACTTTTACTCCTTCAGACAGTTTAAACAACTGTTTTAAAGAAACAAAATGCCCAGTGCATTGGGAAAGGCAGCAATTGCTTTGGTATCCATTTCATACCTTTCCCTTGAAGTCAGGGAGTTATATTTCTTCTGTGAAATAACTTTCCTTCTTTAGTTGTTCAATTTGATTAAAGGATTTTTGATTAAGCATTCAGGGGTTAGAATAAATAAAAACCGTATCATTGGCATATCATTACTATCTAGTAGCACACTTAACACTCAGCTTTGCTGTGCTATATAACCTTTTTCTTCTGCCTTCCTCCATGACATTACACCCCCACCCCCTCCAAAAACAGGCAGTAATGTCACTGCAGGCTTCAGAAGTTAGCATTAAAATGAATACTTTTTAATTTCTTTGGATGAGATGGGGCTCTGAGCTCTGGGACAATGCTGATGGATGATGTTTTAATGCAGCTGAAATGTTATTTTTACTGAACCAGGGAAAACTATAAATTTTGCTTCATTGCCACTGATGGCTCTATGCATAAAACTATGGCGGTGCCCCTCGGCCGTGAATAATCACCTCGGCACGGCAGATGTTACTTTTCGGGGAAAGCAATTCTTATGCCGAAGAATTGTGGAAAGATTAATTGTCTACAGCTGTTTCATGGCCCACAGCAATCTTGATACATTTATGATAAGTTTAAGAGCTCACTGGAGGCAGCGCCTATTCCCTGTTGTGAGAAGGGGGCGGGGGAAGAAGCCAGAGGCTTTATTTTGACACCTGGATTCATAGAATCTGTCAGCTCCATTACAGCCTTCATAGAAATCAGACTGCTGGCAGTTCTGAAATGATTGTGAGTGAGGTAAGATGCAGGAATTATCCAGACATAGATAAAGAAAAGGAGACTGAGAAGAATTATTCAAATTTGTGCAAATGAATTGCTTCCATTTTTCCTCCCTCTGCCAAGTGGAAATTGAATGTGACCCGCTCTGACCTTTCTCTATTAAGTGCTGCAAATTGCAGTAAATGCACAGTTCTGAGTGCCCTAATGAGACAGAGCCCCAGCAAAGCCTCATTAATAAGGGGAGGTTGACCTTGCTGGTCAGCCCTTCATTCGATATTGAAAAGAAATAAGAAAAAAGAAGAGATGACCCACTGTAAATTTTGAACAATACGTTTGATTTAGTTTGCATATACTCCCAGCCAGCCAGTTCGGAACCTTCTTCCCTCTTCTGTTTCTTTTCAGCCACAGGCTAGAAGGAGCGGTACTTAACTTTCAGGCCCCAATGGAATGTGGCGACAGAGATGCACTGAGTCTTGGCAAAGCCAAAGCCAGGCTTCACCTTGGGGGGAAAGGACATTTATCTCCTGTCTTCTTGCTCCTTGTGAACTAGGTCCATGAGCTCTTGGTTTTACTTTTCTTTCTTCTCTCCTCTCCTGTCCCTCCCTTCCTCCCTCTCTCCTTCTTCCCTTCCTCCTTCCCTCCCTCTCTCCTTCCTCCTTCCCTTTTTCTTTGTACTTAAAGGACTTTGTCCATTTTGAAGTGTACTTGTATATGTTTGAAAGGGAGTTGGCTCTCTGATTTTTACTGTGGCTTTGTGCAGACACAGGCTCAGATCCTTTCTTCTTGTCTGCTGTAAGAAAATCTAGGGCATAAGGTGGAGTAGTGCTACTTGTTTTTGGAAAATTATTAACCTTATTAAGCATGAAGGGTAGCCCACAAACATGGAACTGGGACTCACGGTTCCAGGGTCCTCTTCTTAGATGTCTCAAATTTAGTTACCGATTTACTAGTAGCTCTTGGCTTCCTTTAAACCAATGCTAATAACACCTCTAATTCTATTCAGGGAATTTCCTGAGTACAAGGAAGCCCTATGAGCAAGGCAGGCAACAGTTCTTAAATTTATTTATTTGAAGAATAACTCCTAACATGTAGAGATGTGTTGAAAGATTCTTGTAGAATCTTAACATTTGAAGAGGTTTTAAAAGTTACCCCCTCCAGACTTCTTGCAAGGTGTGATCTTGCAGGATCCTGATAGTGAAGTTAGGCAAATACCTGAGAATTGGGTTGTTTCATTAGTGGCAGCTCTGACTTGTGCGAAGTTCTTCCATACTATGTATTATTAAAGGAAAATATTGTTGTCACGTACTGACCATATTCCAAGGTCCAATTTGAATGGAGCATATGAAACCACCAAAAATGAGATGGTTGGCCTCTGGAAGAACTGCTTTACCAAATTGTTTTTAGTTATGCTTTTGGCTTGCATGGAGGGATGTTCTATGGATCTGCAGCCTGAAAGTCACTATTGAAACTATTTGGGAATATTGTTGAAGATTTCTCCTATACAATGTTCATTTCATGAGGTCCCCCAGGAAAACTTGTTTGTTTTTTAGAACTAGAAAAAGTTGGGTTTGTTCTCAGGCACTGGTTTGATTTTATCTAAATGGGCAAATGACTTATATTTGATCATGTTTCTTGTGTTTCTTTGACTATAGGAATGCTCAAACCAAGTTTGTAGCCCACTTATTGCAAAATCTTATGGCATATGTTAAAATATTTTTAAATAGATAATGCCTGACTCTGTACCAAATTAAAAAATATAAAAAGAGTATATAGTAAAAGTACATCTCTTTCTTCTCTCATTCCTCTAGTCAACAATTTGTTTTTAGAAGCAACACTATTACCAATATCTGAATATTCTCTGCTTTTATAACATAAACTGAGATGATTATAGGTTATGCTCTGCGCTAAAGATGAAGAACCATCAGATGGTTTGAAGAGGGAAGTCAAATAGACCAGATTACACACTGGGTAGGGCTTGTTGGTTTGTGTTAACTGGAGGTACAGTTAGGAGGCTGCTTTTATTGTTCAGGCAGGTGCTAATAAAAATGAAATATGTTTAACTTAGTAGGTAATATTTTCCTAAGTGATTGTACCAATTATGCATGAAGATTATGCAGGAATTAATGTTGTTTCATATCTTTAGCAACACTTGCTCTTGTCAGTCTTGTGATTTTAGCCATTCTAGTGGGTGTGTGTAATGGTACCTTATCATGGTTTGAAGTAACATTTTCTGGATGATAACTGTGGCTGAGAGTCTTTTCATGTTTTTTTTTTTAAATTATTATTTGAATATTCTTTTTAAAAATCTGTCTCCTAATACTTATTTCTATTGTGTGTTTTTTGTATTTTTGTTATGTAGCGTATCTTTCTCTATTTTATTTACAAGCCCTTTGTCAGTTATGCTTGTAATTTTTAAATATCTATGAACAGTAGCATATTTACATAAATTGTGGAATATTCATGTAATGGTAGGCTATATTGTAATGAAAATAAAAAATTTAAGCTATATGTGGCAAGATAGGTAAATCCAGACATAAAAGAGCACATATTGTATGACTTCATTTATATAAAGTCTAAAACCAGGTAAACTTCATTCATGGTGTCAGAAATTAGGGCAGTAGTTACTTTTGGAGACAGGGTGAGTGATAATTAGGAGAGGCACAAGAGGGCTTCTGAAATGCTGCTAATCTTCCATTTGTTGACCTGGGGTGTGGCTACATGGGTGTATTCATTTTTTATAATTAATTGAACTGCATACTTCTGTGCACTTTTCTGTATGAAGTAATATATCCATAAAAAGTTAAAAAATGGTTTTGGATGGATAAAAGATTTAAATGAAAGTCATGAAACCATAAAAATCCTAGAAGAAACCATAGGCAGCAAAATCTCAGACATCTCACATAGCGATATGTTTGCGGATATCTCTCCAAAGGCAAGGGAAATTAAGGAGAAAATTAACAAATGGGACTGCATTAAAATAAGCAGCTTTTGCACAGCAAAAGAAACCATCAACAAAATGAAAAGGGAGCCCACTGCATAGGAGAACATATTTGCCAATGGTACATCTGATAAGGGGTTAATATCCAAAATATATAAGGAACTCATGCAACTTAACAAAAGAAAGACAATCCAATTAAAAAATATATAAAGGACCTAAATAGACACTTCTCCAAGTGACTGTTGGACATACAGAAGGCCAAGAGACATATGAAAAAATGCTCAAAGTCACTGATCACCAGAGAGATGCAAATGAAAACAACAATGAGGCATCCCCTCATCCCTGCCATAATAGCTACATCAACAAATCAACAAATGACAAGTGCTGGTGAGGATGTGGAGAAAAGGGAACCCTAGTACACTGCTGGTGGGAATACTGATTGGTGCGGCCACTGGGGAAAACATTATGGAGGTTTCTTAAAAAATTAAAAATGGGGCTGCCATTTGACCCAGTGATCCCACTTCTGGAGATACAGCCTAAGAGTCCCTGCCTGATACATCAATCAGAAAGAATATATGCCCCCCCCCCATGTTCATAGCAGCATTATTTTCAATAGTTAAGATCTGGAAACAACCTAAGTGCCCATCAGTAGATGAGTGGATTAAAAAGCTATGGTACATTTACACAATGGAATACTAAGCAGCTGTAAAAAAGAAGGATCCCTTACCCTTTGAGACAGCATGGAGGGACCAGTGGAGTATTATGCTAAGCCAAATAAGCCAGTCAGAGAAAGATAAGTATCACATGATCTCACTCATCTGTAGAATCTAATGAACAAAATATACTGATGAAGAAAATAGATCCAGAAATTTAGAAGCATGGGACAGACTGACGAATCTCAGAGGGAAGATGGGGGTGGAGAGGTAGGTGGGAATGATTACCTGGGGAATTTATATGCATATATGGACACAGACAATAGAGTGCTGAAGGCCTAGGAGGGGCGGGTGCAGGGTCGAGGGGGTCAATGGGAAAATAAAAAGGGACATCTGTAATACTTTCAACAATAAAGATAAATTTGAAAAAATGGTTTTGGGCTGTGTAGTTTGATGAAATGTATTTGATGATGAATTTACCAAAACTGGATTATAATGTTTCTAAAGAACAATACAAGTTAGAAGACTATATAAATGTCCCTGCTGAAAAACAAGAATGGTGTTAGGGATGAGAATTAGGGCTGGTGAGAAGTTAGAAGTGAATAAAATCTAGCAATTTCTGAGAGAGGTGGTCCTCATCCTATATTGCAAGTCCTTCCTGAAACAACATTCTGAATGTCCCCTTCAGAGTTAACATAAGACCTGGATATAGGCAGGATGTAGTGGATGGAAAGACCTTGCTGGGGACCAAATGCAGACTAGCTGCCTCTGCTCCAATTGTGCATAAAATCCCTGAAGGTAATCACAGAAAAACAAGTAGCTTTGAAATGACATAATAGTCACAATTTCAAGATGTAAAGATATTATTTTGTTCCTCATGGGATGAATCAGAAAACAGTTCCTCAAATAGGTTTTACACAATTCACCTCTCCGCCCAGAGGAAAGCAACCAAATCAGAGAGTGGAGTTGAGCAAATTCTCTGATTTTTGATTCACTCTAAGGGTTACATTGGCATATGATTCTACTTACACAATTTTGTGTGTGATTGTAGTGTGGCTTCTGCAGTTAGACTGCAGTTCACATTTGGACTTAGTCCCTTATAAGCTATGTGACTAGGCACATTATTTAATCTCTCTGCAAAGATGAGACTAGAAATAGCATGCACCTCATAGGGCTCTTCTGAAGACTGAATGAGAATATGCATGCAGCTGCTCTTCTACCTGCCCAGCCTGCGTGGCTCTGAGCTCCTGCTACTAGAGTTCTGAAAAACAGTGTACCACTGCCTAGTGGGCTGGCCATATTTTTCTTTAAGTTATTTCATTGTTGTTTTATTTATAAGGGCTACACTAAAAAGTTATGAACTTAACACATTTTTATTAACTAACCCAGATACTGCTTTAATTAGCCAAGGAAATGAAATTTTATTAGAAGCAAGGTGAACACACAGGGCAGAAGTAGATGAGGCATGTTTTGCCAGTTTTTTTTTTTTTTCATATGCAGAGGGAAGCCAAAGTTTTGCCAATTCCAAAATATTCCTTTTGGGATATTGATTTTAAGCTGGTTATTAAGGAACAAAAGACTCAGAAAGAAACTTTGACCCTCCCCCTTTACCTGCCTAAAAGAATTTAGAGAGAGGATCTGTTCCAGGAAGAGAGAGCTATCATCCTATATAATAAAGAGGTAATATGCAAATTGACCATCACTCCAATACACAAGATGGCCACCCCCATGTGGTCAAAGATGGCTGCCACAAGATGGCCTGCAGGGGAGGGCAGTTGGGGGCAATCGGGCTGGCAGGGGAGCAGTTAGGCGACGATCAGGCTGGCACAGGAGTGGTTAGGGGGCAATCAGGCTGGCAGGCAGGCGAGCGGTTGGGAGCCAGCAGTCCTGGATTGTGAACGGGATGTCCGACTGCCCGTTTAGGCCCCACCGGGATTAGGCCTAAAAGGGCAGTCGGACATCCCTCAAGGGGTCCCAGATTGGAGAGGGTGCAGGCTGGGCTGAGGGACACATGGATTTCATGCACCAGCTATATATAAAAGGCTAATATGCAAATTGACTGAATGGCGGAACAACCGGTCGCTATGACGTGCACTAACCACCAGGTGGCAGATGCTCAACACAGGAGTTGCCCCCTGATGGTCAGTGCGCTCCCACAGGGGGAGCACTGCTCAGCCAGAAGCTGGGCTCACGGCTGGCGAGCTCAGTGGCGGTGGTGGGAGCCTCTCCTGCTTCCACTGTAGGCGGGCAGTAAGGAGCGAGAGCCCCAGACTTCGAGAGGGATATCTGACTGCTGGCTTAGGCCCGATCCCCCCAGGGGATGTAAGCTGGTAGGCGGACATCCCCCTAGGGGTCCTGGGCTGTGAGAGGGCACCGGCGAGAGGGCACAGGCCAGGCTGGGGGACTCCCACGCCCCCCAGTGCACGAATGTCATGCACCAGGTCTCTAGTCATAGATAATGAGAGTTTAACACATTGTGGGCCAGTAGTTTTATTGCTAGCTTTACCAAGTGGCCAGATAAGTTTCTATTGGACGAGTACAAAAAAATGTTTTGCATAAATGTTAAAGACACACTTTAAAATTAAATACCCATTGCATTTTGAAGTTATTTATTACATGTTCTTACAAGCTAATATCTTTTAAAATATGATTTGCCACAGCCTTAGAACAGAAAACACAGAAAATTCTCATGATCCATCTGCAGTGTGTTAATATGAACTAGTATATAATAGACAGAGGAACCTAGCAAGGCCTGTTGACCAAAATCCCCTCTATGACCCATTGTTAAAGATGGCCCTGTAGCCCTAGCCGGTTTGGCTCAGTGGATAGAGCATCTGCCTGCATACTGAAGGGTCTAAAATTTGATTCTGGTCAAGGGCACATGCCCAGGTTGTGGGCTCAATCCCCAGTAGGGGGTGTGCAGGAGGTAGCCGATTAATGATTCTCATCATTGATGTTTCTATCTCTCTCCTTCTCCCTTCCTTCTGAAATCAATAAATGTATGTATTTTTTTTTAAAGATGGCCCAGCAGATTGCTCTTCTATCTCCATGTGAATTTTTTTCCTGCCCTTTAAAGTCCCAAATTACAACTCCCCTCCTTTCTGCTTAGCTTCAGAATGGCATATAAACCTCAACTTCCCAATGCCTTTTTGGGTCTCATCTTATGGCACCCCCGAATGTGCATCTGTAAAATAAACTTTAGACATGTCAATCTGTCTCATGTTAATTAGATTATTAGCCCTGCTGGAAGAACTTAGAAATGGGAGGAAAGTTGTTTTTTTGTGCTCCCACAATGCCATGTCCTTCACAGGAGGAAGATTGCTGCCTGAGACACTGCTTACTCAGGTCTAATTTGACATGAAAAGTTTAATTCTCGCTGTGCTACAGACCTTGTATTCCAGAAGAACTTCACAAACAATCTACAAATTCAATTTAAGGGAATATTTAAGAACATATAGAGATGTTCTAGTTGTTGGACCATCCAGAATCAGCAAAGCCACATTTTCATTTGAGGGGTGGGTCGGGGAGAGAGCAGTGACAAGTTCCCTAAATAACACCTGTGCCTCCACTTCTGGTGTCTTGGAGGGCTATTTCCCTACCAAGAGCATGGTGGGATGTTATTTGGCATTTATATGAAAACATGGGTTTTGGGGCAAGTATGTAGTGTTGCTTGAGCCTTCTTTGTGCTACATGGCGTGGTGAGGGAGCTATGTAGATAGGGTTCTGTAATTTATGGCATCCGTCTTTTTTTGGGGGTGCACATCTGTGATCCAGGTGTCAGAGGCACACACTTTGGGAAACGTGGACCTGAAGACTCTGGATATAGGTGTTTCACCTGGTGTTTGGAAGTCCCTTTACTATGCAGTGGTATGTTGGAAGAAGTTCTTTTCAGTCTTGTCTCCTATCTGGGATTTGCTTTATCACCAAATTAGTCAACGGATCCTTGACATATTCCTTTTTATATGTGTTCCTGAAGCTGCAGACATGATTACCTAATGGTGGAAGTTATGGTATTGGGTTCTTATCAGAGATTGGCCAATTTGTACTACCCTTCTCTCATTCTATCCTTTTTTTTTTTAACAATATGATCAGCATTTTACTCAAAGAAACAACTCTTGTATTGAGAGAAAGTGATATCTTAGCAATTCTAAAATAGGAATAGCAAAAGTATTTATAAAAGGGCTGGGAACATAGATGGAAACTCCCATGAATACTTTTCTTTAGTTTTTAAGTTCTGAGAAGGTGAGTGCATTTCTAAAGGCTCCAGTAGATTACGAATTGCATGTAGTGGTCAGTTTAGGGAAGGGGAGTCTACACAGGCAACTGAGCAAACTTCTGTAATTCTCATGCACTTTCTCCCCTTTTTATTGAATTCATTCAGGTAACCCTGGTTAACAAAATTATTCCAGGTTTCAGGGTGCACAATTTCTACATCCTCTTCTATCTTCTAAAGTTTCTCCTTACTGCCATTGGCCATCCAATAGTGTAGTGGCTGCCGTACTTGAGTGGGCATCAGAATCACTTGCTTGCCTCCACCTTCAGAACTTCAGATTCACTATGTCTGGAAGGAGCCAAGTTTTTGCATCAGTAGCAAGTTCCCAAATGCTTCTGATGCTGCTGGTGAGGATGGGGGGAGGCATGTTACACCTTGAGAACTACTGCAATACTGAAACAAAATGGCTAGTAAGTAGCATACTGAAAGTAAAAGAAATGGACTTTGGAGATATACAGAAATCATTTGAATCCTGACTTCTTTTGTTTAAGCTGCATAATGTAGGGCAAGTTTTATAAAAATCTTTATCACTCTGTTTCCTCATTACTATCCATAGAGTTGTTGGGAGGACTAAACAAGAGATGAATGCCTTTCTCAAAATTTGGCACATGATAAGCACTCAATTCATGTTTGAAGTGTAGTCCACATTGCATAGATGGATGTTGTTGTAAAGCAACATCTAAACTTACATATTTCTTTTTTGAAAATATCATCTGGAGATATTTAGGTAAGAGTAGTTTCTACATAACTGCTTCAGATAAAGTTTGATAGTAATGTCGATAGGTCAGTTTATTGTTAAGCTGAGGACCAACACAGACTGTTTTCCTTGTGTAAACTTTAAATGAGAAATCAGGAAAAGCATACTTGGTATATGGGACTTATATGCCGATGGTGTTAAGGGGTACCAGAATATGCCACCTCAAAATATACTTCTTTGGCATACCGATTATTTTGAGTAGAAGTACATTCAGAATGTGGGCCAAAAAGGGGCCACATATTAAGCTTGACAAACTCAGGGGAGGCCTGCATGGCAGGCTCTACAAACTCAGAGACCAAAAGCAACCACATAGGATGGTCTGAACATAAAAATTCCTAACTTAACAGCATGTCATGATAGGTAGTCATATCCTAGGCCTGTAGTTTTCTTGAAAAAGGTCAATCTTTATTTTTAATAAGCCTTTCTATTGTCTTTTTGCATCTAAGATAACATACCCTTGGAATGCCAGAATAGTTTCCTTTTTCTGGACCCCTCAGGATATACCCACCACACCCAAACATGAGACCACAGAACCCCTCATTGTTATTTTCTTGCTCACATACCATCTCTGTGCACCATGGCTAATTATCCTGTACCCACCAATGTAAAAAAAAGTATATATGTCTGTTATGGAATTATCTGTTAACCTGTTGATGTGGCAGAAATATGCATACATTTGAGTTTGTCATGTGTCATCTGTAAAGGCTTGGGGAACAAATTCCAAATATTTGTTGGTTTGCAAATTTTTCTTCAATAACTAATCAAATGATAAACTATAGCTGGTAGTGAATGCTGGATGTCTAAAGCAAAAAATGTTTCAATTCAGATCTTTTATGTGTGTCATTCTTTTTAGTTTTCTAGTTTCTTTTACATTTTGGGCTTCTACTTATTTTTGTCTTAGTGCATATTACATACAAATAGTCCTTTAAATTTCATTTAATCACCAAAAAGATACTGAGAAATGAATGATGAAGACTGAGGCATTTGTTTATAAAAGAAGTAAAGAATTGAGATATTGATAGAAAAAAAATCAGATAAAAATTCTTGTACTTTCACTTTTGGCCAAAATAGAGATTTAATTTACCTTCTTAACTGAAACAACTGAAGTATTGGACAAAAATGTGAAACAAAATGGTTCTGAAGACATTGGGCATTCGGTGATGAAGGAAAGTTATCTTTGAGAAATGGGAAACAGGTGAGCCCCACCACTGCTTCAGCTTACTGCCTGGAGGCGTTCCCCAGAGAGGGGGACCCAGTCAGAGCCCATTACTCTTAAGGAGCTGAAGAGACAGGAGGCCCAAGCAGATAGAGTTTCAGGAGCCACTACTGAAGAGGAGAAAGCTTCACACAGAGAGAACCCCTGGAAATTTGCGGAGGATCTCAACGGAGTATTCAGTTGATTACTAATCATTGCATGCGTATAAGGGAACTGCTCAAGGTTGGAGGAAGAACCACCCAAGAGAATTAGAGGAAACAATATTTAGAACTCAGACAGGGCTGGGAATAGTGCCTGTTATCAACAGCCAGAGCAGAAAACCTTATAATTCATGGGTCCTTTGCTAGAGTACTAAGAAGGGTTTTGTTTCAGTATTAGGAAAAAAATCAGACCCGGAGCAAATGCTACTCTAGTCCAATAATGAGAAAGACTAATAAGTTGAAACTGACCCAGAAATGACCAGATACTAGAATTAGTATAAAAAGGATATTAAAACAGTTACTATGATGGTATTCTATATACTTAGGAGCTAATGGGAAGACTTAACATATTAAATAGCAACAAGGAAAAAATATATATATATATGAACTGAAAAATCCTTATCAATAGACCTGAACTACAAAAAAAAAAAAAAAAGTCCTCTAAGGAAAACTAATACCTGCATCTACCTAAAAGAATGAAAGACACCAGATATGGTAACTGTGTAGATAAATATAATGACTTTCTTATTATTTAAAAGTTTAAAAATAATAATTAGCTCTTTTAAAGCAAAAACAATACTAGGTATTTTGGAGTTTATAACCAATGTAGAAGAAAAATGTTTGACAAGAGCACAAATGCCAGAAAAAAAGAACTGGAAGTATTCTATTATAAATTTCTTTTGTTCTGTGACATAACATTAAAATGAAAGCAGACTATGATAAATTAGAGATGTATACTGTAAACTCTAAAGCAACCACTAAAAAAGACAACTAATATAGCTAATAAGTAAACAAAGAAGAGAGAATAGAATAATAAAATGTATAAAAATAAACCAAAAGAAGGCAGAAAAAAAGAAAATGGAACAAAGAGGAGATTGGAATAGGAATAATAGTAATAATAATAATAATAATAATTCCTACTTCACAGGGCCATTGTGAGGATTAAATAAATTTATGCAAGTCAAGCTATTAGAATGGTGCCTTGTTTATAGTAAAAGAAGTTTTTGTTTTTTAGCCTACTTTATCTACTTTCTCTTTTCATGCATTATTTACTTTTATCACATAACTTGCTATTTGTTATAGGCTGAATTGTGTCCTCCACAAATTTATATGTTGAGGTCCTAACCCCCTGGCATCTCAGAATGATTTTTTGTTGTTTGTTTGTTTTGCTTTTTAAATTGTCACCAGAGGATATTTTTCCATTAATTTTTAGAGAGAGTGGAAAAAGAGGGAAAGACAGAGAGAAACATTGATGTGAGAGAAACACATCAATTGGTTGCCTCCTGCAAGAGCCCGAATGAGGGCCCTGGCTGGGGAGGAGCTTGCAACCGAGGTACATGCTCCTGACTGGAATTGAACCTGGGAACCGACGCTCTATCCATTGAGCCAAACCAGCTAGGGCTGGTATCTCGGAATGTGTATTTAGAGATAAGGACTTTAAAAAAAATTTAAATTCTTTATTGTTTAATATATTACATAAGTCTCCTTTTCCCCCCATTGACCTCTCCCCAGCTGCCCCCAACCCCCAGCACATGCCCTCACCCCCCGGACCCCGTCTGTGTCCATTGGTTATGCTCATATGCATGCATACAACTCCTTTGGTTGATCTCTTACCCCCTCACCCCCCGCCTTCCCTCATAGGTTGGACAGTCTATTCGATGCTTCTATAACTCTGGTTCTATTTTTGTTCATCAGTTTATGTTGTTCATTATATTCCACATATGAGTGAGATTATGTGATATTTATCTTTCTGTGACTGGGTTATTTACCTTAGCATAATGCTCTTCAGTTCCATTTATGCTGTTGCAAATGGTAAGAATTCCTTCTTTTTTTTTACCGCAGTGTAGTATTCCATTGTGTAGATATACCATGGTATTCTAATCCACTCATCTGCTGATGGGCACTTAGGCTGTTCCCAAATCTTAGCTGTTGTACATTGTGCTGCTATGAACATATCCTTTCTGATTGGTGTTTCTGTTTTCTTGGGATATATACCTCGAAGTGGTATTACTGGGTCAAATGGGAGTTCCATTTTTAATTTTTTGAGGAAATGCCATACTGTTCTCCACAGTGGCTGCACCAGTCTGCATTCCCACCAGCAGTGAAGGAGGATTCCTTTTTGTCCACATCCTCTCCAGCACTTGTTGTTTGTTGATTTATTGATAATAGCCATTCTGGCAGGTGTGAGATGTGTTTTTATTTGCATCTCTCCAATGATTAGTGACTTTGAGCATGTTTACAGATGTCTCTTGGCCTTCTGTATGTCCTTTTTTGAAAGGTGTCTATTTAGGTCCTTTGCCCATTTATTGATTGGTTTGTTTTGTTAAGTTGTATGAGTTCCCTATAAATTTTGGAGTTTAAACCCTTATCGAAGACAACATTGGCAAATAAGTTCTCCCATGCAGTGGGCTTTCATGTTGTTTTGTTGATGGGTTCTTTTGCTGTGCAGAAGGTTTTCATTTTGATGTAGTCCCATTTGTTTATTTTCTCATTAGTTTCCATTGCCCTATGAGCTGTATCGGTCAAGATATTGCTACGACAAATGGCTGCTATTTTGTTGCCGATGGCTTCTTCTAAGATTTTTATGATTTCTCGCCTTACGTTTAAGTCCTTTATCCATTTTGAGTATATTTTTGTGTATGGTGTAAGTTGGTGGCCTAGTTTCTTTTCTTTTCTTTTTTTGCATGTATCCATTCAGTTTTCCCAACACCATTTATTGAAGAGACTCTCTTGACTCCATTGTATGCTCTTGCCTCCTTTGTCAAATATTAATTGAGCATAATGGCTTGGGTCTATTTCTGGGTTCTTTGTTCTGTTCCATTGGTCTATATGTCTGTTCTTGTGTCAGTACCAGACAGTTTTGAGAACAGTGGCTTTGTAATATAGCTTGATATCTGGTATTGTGATCCCTCCAACTTTGTTCTTCTTTCTCAAGATTGCTGCAGATATTTGCGGTCTTTTTTTATTCCAGATGAATGTTTTGAGAGTTTGTTCTAGATCTTTGAAGTATGTCGTTGGTATTTTAATGGGGATTGCATTGAATCTATAGATTGCTTTGGGTACTATGGACATCTTAATGATATTGATTCTACCAATTCACGAACACAGTATATTCTTCCATTTGTTTATGTCTTCCTCTATCTCTTTTTTCAGTGCCTGGTAATTTTCTGAGTATAGGTCCTTTACTGCTTTGGTTAAATTTATTCCTAGGCACCTTAATTGTTTTGTTGCAATGGTAAATGGGATTGTTTTTTTAGTTTCTCTTTCTGTGAGTTCATTATTGCTGTATAAAAAAGCCATAGATTTCTGGGTGCTAATTTTGTATCCTGCTTCATTGCCAAATTCATTTATTAAGTCCAGCAGTTTTTTGATGGAGTCTTTAGGGTTTTCTAAGTACAATATCAGGTCATCTGTGAATAATGACAATTTTACTTCTTCTTTTCCAAGTTAGATGCCTTTTATTTCTTCTTCTTGTCTGATCGCTATGACTAGCACTTCCAGTGTTATATCGAACAGGAGTGGTGAAAGTGGGCATCCCTGTCTTGTTCCTGTTCTTAGGGGAAATGGTTTTAGTTTTTGCCCATTGAGTATGATGTTGGCTGAAGGTTTGTCATATAAGGCTTTTATTATGTTGAGGTATGATCCCTCTATTCCCATTTTGCTGAGAGTTTTTATCAGGAAAGGGTGTTGGATTTTGTCAAATGCCTTTTCTGCATCAATTGATATGATTATGTGATTTTTGT
This sequence comes from Myotis brandtii, assembly GCF_000412655.1. Classification (NCBI taxonomy): domain Eukaryota; kingdom Metazoa; phylum Chordata; class Mammalia; order Chiroptera; family Vespertilionidae; genus Myotis; species Myotis brandtii. The sequence goes on along the minus strand of NW_005353789.1, from coordinate 282,985 downwards.
CTCTCAATTTGTTTATGTGATGTATCACATTTATTGATTTGTGGATATTGTACCAGCCTTTTATCCCTGGAATAAATCCCACTTGGTCATGGTGTATGATCTTTCTGATGTAATGCCAGATCTGATTTGCTAGAATTTTGTTGAGGATTTTAGCATCTATGTTCATCAGGGACCTTGGCCTGTAATTCTCTTTCTTTGTAGTGTCTTTATCTGGTTTTGAGATTAGGGTAATGCTGGCTTCATAGAGAGAGAGCTAGGAAGTGTGCCTTCCTCTTGAATTTTTTGGAATAGTCTGGGAAGAATAGGTTTCAGTTCTTTGAATGATTGGTAAAACTTCCCTGTGAAGACATCTGGCCCTGGGCTTTTGTTTGCTGGGAGTTTTTTGATGACTGCTTCAATTTCCTCTTTAGTTATCAGCCTGTTGAGATTTTTAAATTCTTCCTGATTGAGTTTTGGAAGCTTGTATTTTTCTAGGAATATGTCCATTTCCTCTAGGTTGTTTAGTTTGTCTGAATAGAGTTGTTAATAGTATTTTTTTTCTAATCCTTTGTATTTCTGTAGGGTCTGTTGTTATTTAGCCTCTTTTATTTGTGATTTTGTTTATTTGGGTCCTCTTTCTTTGTTTCTTGGTGAGCCTGGCTATAAGTTCATCAATCTGGTTTCTCCTTTTAAAGAACCAGCTCTTAGTTTCATTGATCTTTTGTATTTTTGTTTTTTGGTATCTATGTAATTTATTTCTGCTCTGATCTTTATTATCTCCTTCCTTCTACTCACTCTGGGCTTTCCTTGTTGCTCTCTTTCTAATTCTTTAAGTTGAGAAGTTAGATAATTTATTACCATTTTTTCTTGTTGTTTTTTTTTTTTTTTTGAGGTAGACCTGTAATGTTATGAACTTCCCTCTCAGGACTGCTTTCACTGTGTCCCATAGGTTTTGGATTGTTGTGTTTTCATTGTCATAAGTTTCCAGGATGTTTTTAATTTCTTCTTTGATCTCTTTGGTAATCCAATCATTGTTTAATAGCATGGGTCTGAGAAGATGCTTGGTATGATTTCAATCTTCTTAAATTTGGGGAGACTTTGTTTGTGACCCAATATGTGGTCTATTTTTGAAAATGTCCCATGAGCACTTGAGAAGAACGTACATTCCGTGGCTTTGGGGTGAAATATTCTGAAGATGTCATTTAAGTACATCTGATCTAGTGAGTCATTTAGGATTGCTGTTTCTTTGCTGATTTTTTTATCTAGCAGATTTATCCAGTGATGTCAGTGGGGTATTAAAGTCTCCTACTATGATTGTATTGCTCTCAATCTCTTCCTTGATATCTTCCAGGAGATTTTTTATGTATTTGGGTGCTCCCACATTGGGTGCATATATGTTTACCAGAGTTATATCCTCTTATTGTATCGATCCCTTTAGTGTTATGAAGTAGTCTTCTTTATCTCTTGTTATGGCCTTCACTTTGAGGTCTATTTTGTCAGATATAAGTATTGCTACCCCAGCTTTTTTTTTTTTCATTTCCATTTGCCTGAAATATATTTTTCTATCCCTTCACTTTCAGTTTGTGTGAGTCTCTTGTTCTCAGATGGGTCTCTTGTAGACAGCAAATATATGGGTCAAGTTTTCTTATCCATTCAGCCGCTTGATGTCTTTTGATTGGAGCATTTAGTCCATGTTCGTTTAAAGTTATCATTGATAGGAACTTGTTTGTAGCCATTTTTATTTTTTTGCCTGTGTCCCTTCTTCCCTTTTCCCCCCTTCTTTTTACACCAGTCCCTTAGCATTTCTTGCATTGCTGGCTTGGTAGTGATAAACTCCCTTAGCCTTTCTTTGTCTGTGAAGCTTCTTATTTCCCCTTCAATTTTGAATGATAATCTTGCTGAATAGAGTATTTTGGATTCAGTCCCTTGCTTTGCATCACTTTGTATACTTCCTTTCATTCCTTTCTGGCCTGATATGTTTCTGTTGAGAAATCATTTGATAATCTAATGGGATATCCCTTGTACCTAATGTTCTTGCAGCCTTTAAATTTTCTCTTTGTCATTAACATTTGCCATTGTAATTAGACCATGTCTTGGTGAGGGTATTTTTGGGTTTATCTTGATTGGGACTGTCTGTGCTTGTGTGACTTTTCTTCCCCAAATCAGGGAAGTTTTCTGACATTATTTCTTCGAATAGGTTTTCTAACCCTTGTTCCTCTTTTGTCCTTCTGGTACCTCTATTATATGTATGTTGCTTTGTTTCATTTTGTCTCAAAGCTCCCTCAGGCTCTCCTCCTGTCTTTTGATTTTTTTCTCCAATTGCATTTCAGATTGGGTGTGTTTTGCTTCCCTGTTTTCTAATTTTGTCCTCCACTTCTCCTAGTCTACTGTTGAAAGCTTCCATAGTGTTTTTTATTGTAGCTATATCACTCTTTTTTTCCTCTTGATTCTTACAGAGGTTGTTGATTTTCTCATCCATCCAGTTTATGAACTGTATGACCCTTATTCTGAATTCTTTTTCTGACATATTGCATGCCTCTGTTTCACTTAGCTGCTTTTCTGGCAATGTCTCCTTTTTTTTCCTTTGGGGGTTGTTCTTCTATCGCCCCATTTTTGCTCTCACTGAAGGATCTAAGTGTTGATCATGTGGGGCCTGTGGCTGCAGCAGAGGGTCTGGTGGTGGGTCGTACAGTCGCGGGTGGAGGCTGCTCCTCTTGCAGTTGCTGGGTGGCGGCTGCTTCTCAGGCAGTCGTGGGTGGTGGTTGTTCCTCAGGTGGTCGTGGGCGTCAGCTGCTCCCTGGGGGGTTGCGGGGCAGCGGCTGCTCCTTGGGCTGTCATGGTGCAATGGCTGCTTCCCGGGGAATTGTGGTGGCTGCTTCCCACGCAGTCATGGGAGGTGGCTGCTTGCTCCCCATGCGGTCGAGGGCAGTGGCTGCTTGCTCCCCGCGTGGTTGTGGGTGGTGGCTGCTTGCTTCATTCACGGTCATGGGTGACAGCTGTTTGCGTGGCTGCTGGTGTGGTTGAGGTGCCCGAGGCTAAAGCATCTGGCTGGTGGGAGGGGAGTGCGCTCCGGAACTCACTGTAACACTCAGCAGGAGAGGCTAGAGTCTGGGTGTTTGGGGGTTTGCAGCAGTTCCCTGACTGGTGTGGCTTTAGGGTCCTGGGTGGTGTCTGAGGGCCCCCTGTGTGGAGGTGAGGCTGGGCTTCCAGTCACAGCAGCTCTCCCCTTCAAGATGGCGCAGCCTCTGCAGCAGAGCTGGTGCTCCGGGAGTGATTACTGTGGTAGCAGAGGCTTCCTGGCGAGATGAGCTCAGTCTGCCAGCCCCTGAAGGTCCTGCGAGATCTACCTTTCCCTCACTCAGACACACACACACACACACACACCACACGTCCACACACTCCCTTTTTGCTCCCTCACTCACTCACACACACTCTCTCTCTCTCTCATTGCCCTGGAGATAACGACTTCAAGGAGATAAGTTAAAATGAGGTCTTTAGGGTGGACACTAATCCAATCTGATTGATGTTCTTATAAAAAGAGGAAAGTTGGCCACAGAATGAGACACCCAGAACACAGAATAGAGGAGAGAACATGTGAGAACACAGTGAGGCTGCCATTTGCAAGCCAAGAAGAGAGGCTTCAGAGAAAACTAAACCTGCCAACAACTTGATCTTGGACTTTCAGAATAAATTTCTGTTGCTTAAGCCACCCCGTCTGTGGAATTTTATTATGGCCTCCTTAGCAAATGAGTGAATTTTCTCCCAACATACTCTGCATTCCCCTCTTTCCATATCTTTGCTCTAACTGTCATATCTTCCTTGAATACTCTTTCCTCCAAAGCTGTCTTTTTGTAGAGTTTCATTTAAATTATATAGCCTCCAAAAAGTCTGAGGGAACATGAATTTCTGCCCTTTGCTAGCTGGAATGTGGACATGATGCCATCTGGAGCAGCCATCTTGGATTGGGAGATACTGATGATGGCAGAGCAGAAGATAGAAGAGCTGGGTCCCTGATGATTGTGGGGTTACCATACTAGCCCTGGATCTTCTTGCTAATCTGTTTTTCATGATAGAACTAAACTTCTGTTTTATTTAAGCCACTGTTATTTTTAAATCCATTTGTTATAACAGAAATACACATACTGTACAAATAAATAAACACACACACACCTTAGTTAATAAGCTATCCAAACCATTTAATGTGGGATGTGTCAACCTAACTCAACTTGAATATTTTTTCTGTTTTTATAATCAACATTGTCTTTTGGCAACCTCAATAAAATTTGACTTTAGTTAAATATGGAATGATGAATAGGGACAGTTAACAAGGCATAAATCAATCAGACTTTCTGATGAGATCATAAGCTACAGTAACAAAGTATTTTGCAGCAGTAAATTCTCAAGTGCCTAATATAAACTTGAAATTTGTAAATGTTTCCAAGCTAAGTATAATTTTTAGGTTGGATATAAAAGAAGCATTTGAAGCCAGAGGCTAAATGGAAATAATAAAATAAAAACAGCATACTTATTCCTTTCAACCTGAGAATATGTTCCCAAGATCTTTCATTATAAATTTACCCCCCAAATTGTACATTTTACAATTTTTCATGATATATCCTACCAATCATTTGTACCAGCTTTTGAGAAGATCTTAAAATTGACAAGATTGATTATTTACAGGTTAATCTTTTATTCTCAGAGAGATGGAGGAAGAGGGTGGGGTTGGCTATTGGAGATGGGATGGGACTCATGAGCATCTCAAAGCAGGAAAAGCAAATGGTCCAGAACATTCATTAATTCAGTGTTAAACATTTATTTAGTCCCTATTATATTTAATGTATTATTCTAGGTGCTGAAGGTCCATCCAAAGCCTAATAATAATTAATTTGTATCCTAAAGATGCTTATAATATAGTTGGAAACAACTAAACTGACTAAAATACAAAATCAAGTCATTGTTTTTTTATTTAATTAATTTTCATTAATTTCTAGAGGCAATTCTATGTTGGATCATTCAGAGTACTGCACAATCCCAGACCCGGTAATTAACTCAGGAATGTGCAAATAACTATGGCCAATTAAAGACTTTCTTGAGATGTGATATATAGAAGCTGGGAAAGAGAAGGGTCTGTTTTTCATTTGGATCATGAGTTTCTGTCACTTGAAACCAGCAGATTCGTAATACAGCCTGTGTAGGAATTTCTGGAGGGCTTTAGAGATTTCATAATTAAAAAAAGCGCAAATGAACAAGTAATTTATTTTGTGTCATATATGACCTATATGATATCTGCCTTTATATCTGTCTTTTGTTTTCACCCTCCCACATCCCTTCCTTCCCCCATAGCTCTTCTCCCCGCCCCCCCCCCCACATCCCCACTACTCTCTAAGCAAGATCAGTATTTCTTTGCATTCCTCAAGGTGAAAATAGACTCCACAGGCATTGGTGAGCAATGTAGACTTTCTTGAGGATATATAGGAGAGTGAGAAAGAGGAAAAAGTACTCTATATAACAAGTAGCTTTACAGCAAAACTCTTTTTAGTGATCCTTTTCTAAGTCTTGCTTGGCCCTCTGATGCTGGCCTTCCTTTTATGTCTTTACACTTCTACATCTCCCAACTTTGATTCCTGACACCTGGATCTTTCTATCTGAGTCATTTAGTTTTGCTGAAGCTCATCCAAATCTACATCCTTCACCTATCACTCCATTCCACCGACAAAAAATATCCCAGATACTAAAATCTACCTTTCTTAGAATGTAGCAGAATGGATGTAAATCACAAAAATTTTATCACTTACAAAAAACTCACCAAAAAAATGTATCTGAGTATAGAGCTGATTTAAAATAGGAATGTGAAGTATTCTTGGATAGGTGTGGTCTAGGGCAGACTGTCTAGGAATAGAAAGATACATTTCAGTTTGGGAATTTATCTTTCAGTGGCTACATATTATCAGGATGGTGTTATCATAAAGACTGTGTGAATGTGTAGTTTTACTATAAGATATTTTACCTGAGGTACACTTTACTGATAGATATTTGACCTCAGAGGTGGTGGGTAGGCAAAGACATCACCATGTAATGCATTCAGCCTCCTGAATAGAGTTTCCAAGTGAGAAAATGGACAACCATGATTATTTCTCCATTTCTATGTTTCTCTATTCACCCCTGTTCCTTTCTTCCAATTTTAACTTTTTCAGGATCTAAGGTGCAGGAGGAAGCTCTTTATGGAGAACTGGAAATGCCAAGATGCCCTGAGTCTCAGGTTGGGTACACTGATATATTTTTTTTTACAGTCAAGATTTCCTGTTCACCTGAAATGATGGCTTGGCATATCACAGATATATTTCAAATCCTGAAACAAAGGGAGGATATAAATGTCTGTAAATCTAGAATTTTCAACTGTCCACAGTTCAGTTTTCCTGGAACAGGAACACATCATTCCAATTCTTTCTCACCCGAAGGCAGTTTGTCCTATTTTTATTTTGTATTGCTAGTGGTTTCAGTGTATCTTTGTAAGGCCTCTAAAGCTATCTGGCAGTTAGGCAGAGTATAAATAATCTTTATTGTTATTATCATTGTATGTAGCATTCACTCTGTTTTGCTGCCATTAATAAACCATTCAAGCAATGTTGTTGCAATGTATAATATTAGCAGAAGACTCCCTGAGGAGACATATAAGCGGGTGTTTAATATTCTGCGTGTTTCTCAGTCCATCTCTCCACAGGCAGTGATGCTAAAGCATGTTCAAAGTTCAGTTGAAAAAAAATAAAATGTACAAGATAGAAAAATGTTACTGTAATACATAGAATTGCTTTTGGTTTAGCATTTTTGCTTATTAGGAGATCATAAATTAACTAAGTTAAAATGCTCTTGAAGTTTTTATTCCTCTTTAGATATTTTTGATTGAACATATAAAATAATTCCCACAACCTATCTGTCAGAAGTAATTTCTCAGCAGCTCAGTGAAACTAGTATAGATAAACTTACAAACCTAGTGAATTTTCCACTCAAATACTCAATTATGAACTATCTTTTGAGCAGAGTTAGCCTATGTTTTGTTTTCTTCCCACAATACCTCTTGCTGACTTGGTAGAGCTCAGATTCAGTCTTGAAATTTAAATCCTGTAAGATTATATAGTAAAGTCTGGAATCATTGGCGTTTTAAGAAGATGTGAAGTAGTGCATACAAATGACTACACAACCAAGTACTATTGTGAAATTTGGCTCTGAAGGTTTTTCAGAGAACTATTGGAACCTCAAGGACCTGCTTAGATGTGAAAACTAATAACAGCAGCATGCTGTTGACTGCCGGGTTCTGTGGAGCTTTAAAACAATTTTATCTTCTTCATTACACTATTTACTTACAACTCTCATCTTCATGTAGAATGTCCTTTTGAGCGTTTACTTGAGGAGTTATAGCAGGTATTTTTTTTATTGTGTAATAAGTGATCTGGAAATTCGGTGTCTTAAAACAGCAACTGTTTATTTAACTCAGGAGTCTGTTGCTCAGTAATTTGGGGTGGGCTCAGATTGGATGTTCTTCTGCTGATCCAAACTGGGCTTACTCAGGCACCTGTGGTCAGCTGCTGCTCACCATGTTGTCTTATTTCTGGGGTGGGCTGGCCGTGGGGTGGGGCAGCACAGTGACTGAACCACAAGTCTTTCATCATCTTGCAGGCTAGTCTGGGTTCATTCCTATGGTGACTCAGAGTTGTAAGGATAGCCAGAAAGAGGACAAGCCCCATTTCACAAGTGCTTATAAGTCTCTGCTTGAGTCACATTTGCTAATGTCTCATTGGCCAGATTAAGTCACCTGGCTGAGCCCAGGGTCATAATGGGAGGCATTAAAAGTGACATGACGAGGGGGCGGGGGCATGAATACTGGAAAAGAATGAATTTGTGACAGTTTTGGCAGTCTATAACAGTAATACAGATAGCCTAGGATAACCAGAATTAACTATAGATGTTGTTTGTTAATAGCTATAAGAGTCTTTGAGACATCATGTCATCTTGTCTAGAAAGGAAGCATGGTGTTTTGAAATTATCGTTGGCCTTGAATTCCAGAAAATTGGCTTCTTGTTCTGGCACTATTGCTAATTCCCTGTGCAGCATAGGAAGACTCATCAACTCTCTTCGGGTTGCTAATTCTTTAAATCTTAAATTAAGGTATTGTTTCTAGAGCTAAGATATTTGAGATTTCAAATTTGCCTAGGTGATAGTGAAGGATTTAGAAAACAGTTTAAAAAATAATAGGACCATAGAGTTCATTGAGTCCAATATGTTACTCTTAATACTGGGGAAGATGAGGCCCAGAAAGACTTAGTTAAGACTCTGTTAGGGGCTAGAAACGAGGTCTCTCTGATGGCCAGCCCATCAGCCTTTTTTCTATTTCTAGGTGGGGCTAATTTCCTTTAATAAAATATCAGGAATATCTTCATTTCTAAGTATGATTAGGAACTTACACATAAATTCAGTTAACTCAAAGTTTACTTTTCATTCAAGGTTCTTGGTATTATATAGCCACGCTATATATATATATATATATATATGCTTCTTGGATGAGCATGATATTAGCAGTGATATAGCTTTGGGACTAATCTTGGCTGGACTCACTCATGCATCTGTGATCAGTTGAAAGCCACCCTGAAAACAAAATATTTTGTTATGATAGGTCTAATCACTGCATTTTCTGACATTCACTCCTCATCCATTCTGCCAGTTACCATTTCTGTTCCCTACTGGGTCAAGTTCATGAGTGGGAGGGTATGGGGAGTAAGAGGACAAGGATAAGGAGAACATGGCTAGTCCTTTAGTAATCTGGCACTGGGGAGCTATTTTTTAAAAAAATAGTTTTTTTATTGATTTCAGAGAGGAGGGGAGAGGGAGAGAGGAAAACATCAATGATGAGAGAGAATCATCCATTGGGTGCCTCCAGCATGCCACCCCACCCCCTCACCCCCCAAACTGGGGATCGAGCTCACAACCTGGGACATGTGCCCTGACTGGGAATTGAACTGTGACCTCCTGGTTCATAGGTCAACACTCAACCACTGGGCCACACTGGCTGGGCTGGGGGAGCTATTTAAGTGGCAGGTGCACAATTACTGGCTGTTGTTCTCATGCTGCTTTTTGGTGAATTCATTAGAGGCCCTGAGCTGGGGACCTCTACAGCTGTCTGAGCTTCTGTCATCCTGTCCTCTGTTGAGGTCACATCATGCTGTGAGGTGGTACTCTGGTGAGAAGTTCAGTTGTCTTCTCTAGGGTTCTTTTTCTTTCCTCTTGGTTGCTCTCTGACCTAGTTCCCTCCCCCCATTTATTATTCATTTATTATTAATAAATACATGACATTTAAAAGCCACTTTCATAATTTAAATTGTCATCTGTTCATTGGCAATTCTCAAATTTGTGTTTCTAGCTCAAACTTCTCTGAACTTTAGAGTAATATATGCAACCACCTAATTTACATTTTCGATGTCTACTTCTAGCCAGAGACTTTAAACTTTAGATTTATCCTCTGGGGAGCCAGGCACCAGCCTCGGTATTCACCAAATTCTGGAGCTACCTAACAAGTTTTTGTGTCTCCCTTCAGTGGGGAGAAAGTGCCTCAGTATGTTGTAGATCAGGAACAAGATTTTCTAGTATTGACATCCTTTCTCCCAAATATCCTCAACAACTATGTGAATTCTCTGTCTTCTCTCATATAACTTGAAAGTGGGGACCACACACTACATTTGCATGGCATCCCAGCCTCTAAGCACATTCAACTACTTTGGTTTAGCCCAGTGGTTCTCAACCTTCCTAATGCCGTGACCCTTTAATACAGTTCCTCATGTTGTGACCCAACCATAAAATTATTTTCGTTGCTATTTCATAACTGTAATTTTGCTACTGTTATGAATCGTAATGTAAATATCTGATATGCAGGATGTATTTTCTTTGTTACAAATTAAACAAAATTAAAGCATAGTAATTAATCACAAAAACAATATGTAATTATATATGTGTTTTCCGATGGTCTTAGGCGACCCCTGTGAAAGGGTCGTTCGACCCCCAGAGGGGTCTCGACCCACAGGTTGAGAACCGCTGGTTTAGCCCTTCATTTTAGGATGTGGGGCACCTGGCACCCATTGTATTATTATCAGCTCTTGGTTCTTGCTGAACAAAGTGCATGAAAGGATAGTTTTAGTTTCTTTATTTGAAAGACAAAAAATTTGGACTTCTTGATCTTTGGACATTGCTATGGACTGAATGTGTTGCCCCACCCTCCCCACATCCATTTGTTGAAACCCTAATCCCCCTCATGGTGACTACATTTAGAGATAAGGATTTTAAGGAGGTAATTAAGGTTAAATGAGGCCATAAAGGTCCAATGGGATTAGTGGCTTTATTGTGGTTAATCCTCACCTGAAGATATTTTTTCCCATTGATTTTATTTATTTATTTATTTATTTATTTTATTTATTTAGAGAGAATGGAAGGGAGGGGAGGAGGGAGGGAGGGAGGGAGAGAGATAGGAGGGAGGAGGGGGGGAGGGGGGGGAGGGAGGGAGGGAGAGAGAGAGAGAGAGAGAGAGAGAGAGAGAGAGAGAGAGAATATGGATGTGAGAGAGACACATCGATTGGTTGTCTCCCACATGTGCCCCTATCAGGGCCAGGAACTGAACCTGCAACCAAGGCACGTTGTGCCCTTGACCAGAATCGAACTTGTGACTCTAGTCTGCAGGCCAATGCTCTTAACCACTTAGCAAACTGGCTAGAATGGGCTTAGTGGTTTTATAAGACGACACAGAGAGATACCTTTCTCTCTACATGCATGCACTGAAAAAAGGCTATATGAGAACTCAGCAAGAAGGTGACTATCTGCAAGCCAGGAAGAGAGCTCTCACCAGAAAGAGAACCTTGCTGGACCTTGATCTTGGACTTTCAAGCTTCTAGAACTGTGAGAAAAAGTTTTGATGTTTAAGTCATGCAATTTGTGGTATTGGTAGCCCAAGCAGACTAACACAGATGTCTTTATCTCTGAAACTCAAAACAAACAAAACAAACTGTCTAAAACTGCTCATGACCTATGAGGGTTCCCATATCTCTAGGAAAGTGTTCACTTTACCCTCCAATAGCATTTAGATTCATTCAATAGCATTTAGATTCAAGAAAACCTTTCCTTGACTGTTGAGGGTGTTGATCTGCCTTTTTAAAAAATTTAAATTCTTTATTGTGTAAAGTATTACATATGTCTCCTTTTCCCCCCATTGGCCTCTCCCCAGTCATTCCCACCCCCCAGCACATGCCCTCACCCCCTTGCTGTTTGTGTCCATGGGTTATGCTTATATGCATTCCATTGGTTATGCTTATATGGATGCATACAAGTCCTTCGGTTGATCTCTTACTCCCCTCCCTTCTGCCCCCCAACCCTCTCTGGCCTTCCCACTGCAGTTTGACAATCAGTTTGAGGCAGCTCTGCCTCTGTATCTATTATTGTTCAAAAGTTTGTAATGGTCTTTATTATCCATGAATGAGTGAGATCATGTGGTATTTTTCCTTCATTGACTGGCTTATTTCACTTAGCATAATGCTCTCCAGCTCCATCCATGCCGTTGCAAATTGTAAGAGTTCCTTCTTTTTTACAGCAGCATAGTATTCCATCGTGTAGATGTACCACAGTTTTCTAATCCATTCATCTACTGATGGGCACTTAGGCTGTTTCCAGATCTTAGCTATGGTGAATTGTGCTGCTATGAACATATGGGTGCATATATCCTTTCTGATTGGTGTTTTTGGTTTCTTGGGATATATTCCTAGAAGTGGGATCACAGGGTCAAATGGGAGTTCCATTTCCAGTTTTTTGAGGAAACTCCATACTGTCTTCCATAGTGGCTGCACCAGTCTGCATTCCCACCAGCAGTGCAGGAGAGTTCCTTTTTCTCCACATCCTCTCCAGCACTTGGTGTTTGTTGATTTGTTGATGATAGCCATTCTGACAGGTATGAGATGGTACCTCATTGTTGTTTTGATTTGCATCTCTCAGATGATTAGTGACTTTGAGCATGTTGTCATATGTCTGTATGTCCACTTTTGAAAAGTCTATTTAGGTCCTTTGCCCTTTTTTTTTTTGATTGGATTGTTTATCTTCCTTTTGTTAAGTTGTATAAGTTCCCTATAAATTTTGGAGATTAAACCCTCATCGAATGTCACATTGGCAAATATGTTCTCCCATGCAGTAGGCTCTGTTGATCTGCCTTTACCTGTCATTTCCAAACTGAAATCTTAGCCATGGCACTCACATTGTTAATGTTATCTCAACAACCAACCAAGTTCCGACCTCCCAAATTTTCATTTTCTCAGATTTCTAGGACTTGGCTATCTTATGTACTGATTTTTTCATCCATGACATCAGTAGTATAGCAATCTCCTGTAGACTATGGTTTGATCATACTGAAATATATTAACTGTGGTGAGTGATGAAATTGCCAGTGCTGTTATTGTGTGCACCACACTTTGGAAACAGTGCCACCCCCAAGAGATTACATTCACGGCTTGAAATTTGTGACCTCTGAACCCAGAAAAATGGCATTTATATGGAAGGAGGATGTGGAGGGCCAAGAACAGTTACAGTCATGCATTACATAACTACAATTTGGTCAGGGACGATATTCAAAAGTGGTCCCATAAAATCATGATGGAGCTGAAAAATTCCTATCACCTAGTGACGTGGTAGCAATCTTAACATTGTAGTGCAATGCGTTACTCATGTATTTGTGGCGATGCTGGTATAAACAAACCTGCTGTGCTGCCAGCTGTATAAAAATACAGCACATGCTATTACAGTAGTAGGCTATGTCATTGAGCATGAGCCTGAGGACGGAAGGGTTGTGGATTTAATTCCCAGTCAAGTGCACATCTCTAGGTTGCAGGTTCATTCTCAGGACCCAGTCAGGGCATGTGCAGGAGGCAACTAATCAGTTTATCTCTCTCACATCAATGTTTCTCTTTCTCCTTCCCCCTTCTGCCCTTCTTTACACCCTATCTAAAAGCAGTGGAAAAAAGCCTCAAGTGAGGATTAAACATTTTTTAAAAATTCAGTGATTTTGAATGTGTTTTGTATATATGTTTGTGTAAACCAAAATTTAATCACATAGAAGGACAAGCAGAGGTTGCTTTGTTTGGAACTACTCTCTTAAATGACTCCAAGTAATGCTTGAGTCCTGTTTAAAAAAACTGCCAAGTCTTCTTGCATCAAAGTCCCAATTTGCATATTACTTTACATATTGAGTCCCAAAGGCTTCAATTCAAAGGATGGAAAACAAAATTAAATGAATCAATTAGTGTATCTTACTGCAATTGTATTCAAGCCCAATATTAAGGGCATTACATACAAATTACATAACAGATTTAGAAAGCAATTCAATTTAATAACATCCTAGATTAGGAGGGACAGGAACCCAGTCAAGAGTATGAGAGAACTGCCAGTCAGCCATCGTGCTGCGGGGCTGGGTGGAGCCCGAACTAACCCAGCACTATACCCCTCACTCAAGGCTGGGGTATCCAGGAGGAGCCTTTGTCTTTTTATAAGAGGTGATTCTATTTGTTTTGTTGCTTTTTTGACCATTTGATTTCTGATAATGTTACAGTTTTAAACTTGCTTCCGAATAACCACTAATTTTGAACAATATCCTTGTGCTGGGGAACTATTTTGAAAGATTGGCCACTCTGTGCTTTTACAAGTTCTTCCTACATATTCTCTGAGGTTCTTTCATTCAGCACAGTTTGGGCATCTAGACCTGTGCTATGCAACAGAGGAGCCACAGGTGACTAGTGAGGCTAAATAATTGAGTGCTTAATTTTATTTCATTTAAATTAATTTAAATTAAAAATTGTAAAAGCTGATGCTGGATTCAATTATTGGAAGTTCTTTTATTACATTTGGGTCAACTTATTTGAATCTGCTTTTTGATTCTACATTTTATGAATCTAAAATATACACCAGATATCTTAGTTTGAAAAAAAGGGATGTAACATATCTCATTTATCATTTTTATGTCAATTTAATGTTGAAATATTTTATATACAATCTGTTAAACAAATTATATTATTAAAATTAACTTTATTTACTATTTTAATGTGGCCATTAAAAATTTTTAAGTTACATTGTTTTGTATTGCTACCAGACAGTGCTGGGCTAGACAGAATGAAACCAGATATCACAGGTACTAAATTTTGGGGTTTTAAATTCAAATGCCACAGTTTATTAATAAGGTAGGGAATTTAGAAGAATCCATGCTTTCTTTTTCTCTGTTCCTGTCAGACAACAGGGAGGTGGCAGATGGAAAGGAGCAGGTGGTCTACATAAAGGTTTTTTACTGTCCATGTGGGAGTCACTGTCTACTGCCTGTGCTGAGTACCTGTGTGAGCTGTCCTCTGGGCTGGGCAGTGCAGACACGGTACCACCTGTGCCCCTTGGCCTTGTTTAGTCCTCACCCAGCCCACTCTGTGGGTCCCACCTTCCAACTGCCTTCCTCCTGGTACCCCAGTGCTTCTTTAATGCTCTTGGTTACCTCTATATGGAGAGTGGAGCACTGGACACCTGGGGAGTGTGATACTGCCCCAGTCAAGGGGACACAAGTCAGACTAGTTCAAGATCTGCCACTGTCTGGGCAGAAGTTGGAGACAGCTTCCCATTCCGGACACAAGTCAGACTAGTTCAAGATCTGCCACTGTCTAGGCAGAAGTTAGAGACAGCTTCCCATTCCTACTGTCTAACCTGTTTCATCTTTTGTAGGAGTAGGAGTATGTGGTCTTTTGAGATTTCAATAGGCCTGCACATTGTTTTTCACGCGAATTTACTTAATTCCGGCCCTCCGGTCCAGTTTAAGAACCCATTGTGGCCCTCGAGTCAAAAAGTTTGCCCACCCCTGGTCTAACCTCTTTCATTTTTTGTAGGAGTAGGAGTATGTGGTCTTTTGAGATTTCAATAGGCCTGCACATTGTTTTTCACGCGAATTTACTTAATTTTAGGGCACTTTTTTGCTTGTGGTTCATGATTTACATTTTGTTTTCTTCCTTGAGCCCTGCTTCCCTGTGGAGGTTATTTGTCATTTCTGGGTTCACACAGTGGGGCAGGTTGTGTTGCTCCCAAATGGCCACAGCAATATCTCATTTTTTGTAGGAGTAGGAGTATGTGGTCTTTTGAGATTTCAATAGGCCTGCACATTGTTTTTCACACTGATTTACTTAATTTTAGGGCACTTTTTGCTTGTGGTTCATGATTTACATTTTGTTTTCCTCCTTGAGCCCTGCTTCCCCGTGGAGGTTATTTGTCATTTCTGGGTTCACACGGTGGGGCAGGTTGTGTTGCTCCCAAATGGCCATAGCAATTTTTCCAGTCCCTATGCTCTTCAGAACCTTGCCAGTCATAAAGAAACAGAGTCTGTTCCCCCTCCTTGAAACTGAGTGGGACTTTGTAAGTGTCTTGAAGCATAAAGTGTGGTGGAAGTGAAACTATGTGACTCGAAAGCTAGGTCCTAGGTGATGGTATGGGGTCCGACTGATACTCACTCATGCTCCTTCCCTCTCTCAAGATGTTCATCTTTGGGACTTAACTAGCTCAGGTTGAAGACCATATTGAGATGCCCATGCGGAAAGGAACGAAGGCCCCTTAGATTACAGCCAGCATCAGCTGTCTTCAAGCTTTTTAGCTGAGGCCTCCGACATCATGAAACAAAAAGATGTATGCAATGTTTTCTGTCTCTGTTTCTGATCCACTCATAAGAAATGTGTGGCTTGCCCTAACCGTTTTGGCTCAGTGGATAGAGCTTTGGCCTGCGGACTGAAGGGTCCCAAGTTCGATTCCGGTCAAGGGCATGTACCTTGGTTGCGGGCACATCCCCAGTGGGGAGTGTGCAGGAGGCAGCTGATCGGTGTTTCTCTCTCATCAATGTTTCTAACTCTCTATCCCTCTTCCTTCCTCTCTGTAAAAAATCAATAAAATATGTTAAAAAAAAAGAAATGTGTAGCTTCATGCTACTAAGCTTTTGGTGATTTCTATGTAGCCATAAACACACAGTATCCAGTGCTTATCCATATTATTTCACCCAGGCAACTACTCCCATTATAACTATCTGATGGCTTCTTTCTCCTTTCTAGATTCTTAAGTTCCTTGTGGACAAGTCTTGGCCACATCTGTAAGTCTATTCCCTACATATTGCACAGCATCTGCAAAGTAAGGACCCGACAATGTTTGAGTTTTTAAAAATGTGTCAGAAGTAAGTGGTTTTGATTTGTGATGGAGAACAGAAGTTAAGAAATGAGAAGGTATACAATGACAATGTTGACTGGGGAATATTTACAGACATAGTTCATCTGGATTTCAGTAAGGTATTTGATAGAGCCCCACATGACATTTTTGCATGGGCTAAATTATATTGGTTAGGAGGATTTGTGGTCTATTTTAATTCTAGATCTAAAAGAGTGTTAATGTAGATTTTTTTTATCAGCCTCAAGGGAATTCTTTAAGGGAATATGCCTAGAAATTTAACCTGGCCTTTCCACATTTGAGTAAAGATATTCATAATATACTTATAAAATTAGATTAAAATATGTCAAACAAAGAAAAAGTAACTGCACTGGGTGAAAGAATTAGAATTCTAAAAGACTTTGACAGTTTAGAATAATGGGCTAAAATAAACAGAATGAATTTAGCAGAGTTAAATGTAAAGTATATAATTTTTATTAAAAAATTAATCCTAATATGCATATAGGTTACTTAACATAGGTTCATTTGATGGAGAAGTAAGGGATTTAGATTACCTGCAAGCTCACTAATCAACAATAGTGAGAGGTAGCTGCTAAAATATGTTCCTGCATTCTAAGCTCTGTTAATAATTAAGAGAGTTGCCCTGGAGATCTGTTAATAATTAAGAGAGTTGCCCTGGAGATCTGTTAATACTTAAGAGAGTTGCCCGGCTAGTGTGGCTCAGTTGGTTGGGCGTGGTCAGGGCACATGCCAGGGTTTCGGCTCCATCCCTGGTGGGGGGTGTTTAGGAGGTAGCTGATCCATGTTTTGTTCTCAAGTCAATGTATTTCTCTCACTCTTTCCCTCTCTCTTCCTTTCTCTCTGAAAATCAATAAACTATTCTTTAAAAAATAATAATTAAAAGAGCTTTTACATCAAATGGAGATAACAATCCTACTGTAGTAGAGCTTTTTGTTTGGGTACTAGTTGTTAATACATACTAAGGTCTCAGTGTGCCCTGCACTATTCTAAGGGCTTTATTTATTTATTTTAAAATATATTTTTATTGATTTCATAGAGGAAGGGAGAAGGAGAGAGAGATAGAAACATCAATGATGAGAGAGAATCATTGATCGGCTGCCTCCTGCACGGTCCCTACTGGGGATCGAGCCCACAACCCAGGCATGTGCCCTGACTGGAATTGAACCCGGGACCCTTCAGTCCACAGGCCAATGCTCTATCCACTGAGCAAAACCAGCTAGGGCTCTAAGGGCTTTATATGATACATCTGATTGATTCTTTACAGCCACCCTAGAGAGCTAGATACTATTTTAATTCCCATTTTATAAAATAAGGAAATTGTATAGAAAGGCATTAAGTAATTTTCCCACATTACACATCTATGTAGTGGCAGGGCTGGGATTTGAACTGATGCCAGAACTTTCTCTCTTACATACTATCCAAGTTCAGGCACCTCATTTTGGAGACATGGGAAGTTGCCATGTGCCCCAAAGAGGGTAGCCAGGGTGGTGCAGTGGTGCCCAGAAATAACAATGGAAAGTGATTGAAGGAACTGAAACCTTTGAGTTGGAGAAAAGACAAACTGAGAGGTTGTTTCTGTTTTGCAAATGTATAAAAGGCAGTTTAGCCTTGAAATATGAAAGAATTGTCTTACAAAGTCATTAATAAAAGGACTGGGATGCTGGGGGTAGCAGCCAGCGAGGAAGGGTAGAGTAGTCAGGCTGCTATAAAGCAGGTTCCGACAGCTGGGGGATGCTGGTGGTACATGCTGTAGGTTCATCTCCAAGTCTGAAATTGGAAAATTCTGGTATGTCCTTTGATTTTCTTCTTCATTGTCAATGTTCCACAGACTTAAATTACTTTTTCCTGTATGGTCCAGCAACTTTCATGATAGAGCAACTCTTTCTCCAGTATCTTTGGTTTTTGTAGACTTATTTTGAACTTTGATTAAATCATCATAGAGAATAAATGCCCCTCTGGGTTTTAAAATATAGCTGAAGGGCATGCTTTTACTGTAAGGATGTTATTCATAGACTTTAACACAGTGCTTGGAACATAGCAGCCATTCAATTAATGTTGGAAAAATCTTTGATATTTTCATTGAAATTTTTTCTACATAAAGATTTGTTAAAACGTTTCAATTTTATAAAATCTGTAAAAAATTTATACTTTAGAAATAAATTTATTAACCATAGATTTATATCTACAACAAATAAATTCAACACATTAATATATCAATATATTACAGAAATATGTAATAAATGTGATCTAATGTTTAACATACAGGTAATGATATGTTATGAATGTATAAATAGAATAAATATATGAAGCAATATATAATAAATAATCTACACTAATAAAAGAGAAACATGGTAATTGGCGTACGACCACTACCCTTCCCATTGGCTAATCAGCATATCCTTACAAATTAACTTGAAATATGAAAGAATTGTCTTACAAAGTCATTAATAAAAGGACTGGGATGCTGGGGGTAGCAGCCAGCGAGGAAGGGTAGAGTAGTCAGGCTGCTATAAAGCAGGTTCCGACAGCTGGGGGATGCTGGTGGTACATGCTGTAGGTTCATCTCCAAGTCTGAAATTGGAAAATTCTGGTATGTCCTTTGATTTTCTTCTTCATTGTCAATGTTCCACAGACTTGAACTACTTTTTCCTGTATGGTCCAGCAACTTTCATGATAGAGCAACTCTTTCTCCAGTATCTTAGGTTTTTGTAGACTTATTTTGAACTTTGATTAAATCATCATAGAGAATAAATGCCCCTCTGGGTTTTAAAATATAGCTGAAGGCATGCTTTTACTGTAAGGATGTTATTCATAGACTTTAACACAGTGCTTGGAACATAGCAGCCATTCAGTTAATGTTGGAAAAATCTTTGATATTTTCATTGAAATTTTTTCTACATAAGGATTTGTTAAAATGTTTCAATTTTATAAAATCTATAAAAAATTTATACTTTAGAAATAAATATAAATTTATTAACCATATATTTATATCTACAACAAATAAATTCAACACATTAATATATCAATATATTACAGAAATATATAATAAATGTGATCTAATATTTAACATACATGTAATGATATGTTATGAGTGTATAAATAGAATAAATATATGAAGCAATATATAATGAATAATGTATAAATAAATCTATATGTACACACACACACATACACACACACCACATATATACTAGTGGCCCAGTGCACAGATTCATGCACATTGAAAGGAAATTAATTAGAAGATGGCTGGCAGGGAGGGACTGGACGAGATAGGCCAGACAAGCCCTGGAGCCAACCTCCCATAGTCCCTCCCTGGCCTGCTGCACCTGGGGCGGTGCTGCTGCTCAAAGGGCATCTGCAGAGTAAGCGGGGTCCCTCCCGCAGGTGGGGTCCCTCGACCTGGCCTTTAGTGATAGGGCTGAAACCAGCTCTCGGACATCCCCCAAGGGGTCCCGGAGTGTGACAGGGCACTCTGCAAAGTTGCTGTGGTATAGGGTGTGGAACGCAAATACAAGTGTGCAATAAACCAGATTTGGGGCCGACAGTGCCCCAGCAACAACATAACCCACGCCTAAGGTGGAATCACATGGCCCCGTGAGGAATGGGCCTCCCTCTTCTCTAGTTCTGTGGTGCGTCACCTGAGAACCATCGCTGCCAAGTCACTGCAACTCAGCAGTTCCTGCATTAAGCATCTGCCCCCTGGTGGTCAGTGTGTGTCATACCTACTGGCCAGTTGGATGGCTGGATGGTTGGACGGTCGCTTAGCCTTTTTTAAATCTCTATCTCTATCTCTATATAGCGATAGCTATAATTATATCTATATCTATCTATCAAATTTATAAGAAGCTTATGGCCTGGCGCTATGGATTGCTACTTGGCATGGAAATAGTCAGGGGTAATGTTCTAAATATTTAACAATGGTAAGACATGGGCACCAACTGATCAGTTTGGTTGGTCAGAGGGCTGGAACTGCATCTTAGGGGCTGCTTGATGTGCAAACAATCAAGTTTGGGATTGTGGGGAAGTTGACAGGGTGCACCAAAGGATGAGGAAGGTCAGCTTCAAGTGGTGGTGAGTGCATTTGAGAAGTCTAGGGAACAATCTTTCAGAATTTTAACAACTAGGTACACTTATACCACCTCCCCACTTGCAGAATATCAGTCCTGGGTGTAGTAAAGGAAGATTTTTCAGAGAATTTTGGAAAATGAGGATTCATTGGTCAGTAGAGAGAGTGTTGGATTTGGGGACCCAGATTAGAATTCAGATCTTCTTACTCCAAGTCATGTGCTTGTTCCTTGATACCAATTGGTGTCTGTAGTGTGTTAAGTGGTGGGCCATAAAAAGGTATGTCCACACCCTAACCCCTGCAACCTGTGAATTTGGCCTTATTTGGACAGAGGGTCCTTGCAATGTAACTGAGTTAAGGATCTTGAGATGTGATGATCCTGGATTACCAATGGCAGGTGTCCCTATAAGAGACTAGAGGAGAAGACATAGACACTGGGAGAGGGGGAGGCCCTATGATCACAGAGGTACACATTGGAGGCATACAATCAGAGAAGCCAAGAAACGCTGGGAACCACCAGAAGCTGGAAAAGGGGAGAAGGGATTCTTCCTTTCAAAGGATTGTGTTCCGTAGACACTTTGATTTCAGACTTCTGTTCTCCAGACTGTGGGAGAATAAATTTCTGTTGTAGAACCCATTGTGGCCCCTGAGTCAAAAAGTTTGCCCACCCCTGACATAGACACTGGGAGAGGAGGAGGTATGATCACAGAGGTACACATTGGAGTCATACAATCAGAGAAGCCAAGAAACGCTGGGAACCACCAGAAGCTGGAAAAGGAGAGAAGGGATTCTTCCTTTCAAAGGATTGTGTTCTGTAGACACTTTGATTTCAGACTTCTGTTCTCCAGAACTGTGGGAGAATAAATTTCTGTTGCTTTAAGTCACCAGGTTTGTGGTAATTCGTTAGAGCAGCCCCGGGAAACTAATACAGTATCCATATGGAAAGAACTTACTGAGGGCCTGAGTGTAATTGGCAAGTTTAATCACCACCCGCATCTCCCAATGCCCTTTTTGTTAGTATCCAGTGGCAAGGGGAGTTTATTAAGAAAGTTTATAGGAGCCGTAGCCGGTTTGGCTCAGTGGATAGAGAGTCGGCCTGCGGACTGAAAGGTCCCAGGTTCAATTCTGGTCAAGGGCATGTACTTTGGTTGCAGGCACATCCCCAATGGGGGGTGTGCAGGAGGCAGCTGATCGATGTTTCTCTCTCATCGGTGTTTCTAACTCTCTATCCCTTTCCCTTCCTCTCTATAAAAAATCAATAAAATATATATTTAAAAAAAAGTTTATAGGAGTTGAAGAAGAAAATGAAGCACACTGTTAAAATGTAATGTTATATTTCAAATCCACTAGAGTAAATAAGTTAATAAAAATTACTTTTAAAATTGCCTTATAGTGAAGAGCATTAGCTAAAAATGTAAGAGAGATCTGGCCTTTACCTTTGGCTTCTGGGAGGGAATGAAACCAATGTAATACCTAATAGGAGTGTTTTTGTTTAGAGTGCTAGTCAGACTAGGCCTTAGGGAGAGTTGGCCACACTGGATAATCTTAGGTGGGGCAGGCCATGCCAGGAAGACTGCAGTGTGATTTAGGGTGGGGTTTTGGGTTACTCATATCAGTTGACCTGAGATCGGCCATGTGGACAATCCATTAATGATCCTCAACCTGTGGGTCGCAACCCCTGAAAATACATCCTGCATATCCGATATTTACATTACAATTCATAACAGTAGCAAAATTAGTTATGAAGTAGCAACGAAAATAATTTTATGGTTTGGGGTCACCACAACATGAGGAACTGTATTAAAGGGTCGCAGCATTAGGAAGGTTGAGAACCACTAGTCATCAATCATGCCTATGTAATGGAGCCCCAAGAAAAACTTTGGACACCAAGGATCCAGTGAGCTCCCTTGGTTGGCAATATTCTGTGTATTGTCACATGTCAATGCCGACAGGGAACACATCCAGAGGACAATGGAAGCTTAGTGTCTGGAACTCTCCCAGCCTCTGCCTCATGTGTCTTTTTCCTTGGATGATTTTAATTTGCATCCTTCCCCAATAATAAAGGATAACTGTTAGTATAATAGCTTTCAGTGAGTTTGGTGTCCTAGAAAATTATGAAAACTGGGTGTGGTTTTTGGGAACCCTTCGAACTGGAAGCTGGTTTAGAAGTGAGGATGGTCTTGTGAAGGACTAGGCCTCATACCTTTCAGCTTGGCTAAGTCCAGATGAAAGTCATTTGTCAAGGCCATGTTCCCAGGGTACAGATAGTTAAATGGAAACCCCCCACAAACAGTGGGGAAAGATAGGACCTATTCACTTGGATAAGGGCTCATATTTGAAAATGGCATTCCAGGCTCCAAACTCTCATTTTGTACTTATGTCACACATACTGAATTGAGGGCATGTACACCTTATACAGGCCACTATGAGAAGGGGCGTTCTCATGGACTCTTCTCCCTCTGCTTGACTGTTCCTCAGAAAATGTGTGGGAGCGTGGTGAGGGTTGTCATGCCATTTGCTGGGGGCCCCGTCCCTGGAGTCAAGAACCAGAAGTAGAAGTGCTGTCGTTCTTTTTCTCCCTATGAGTTAACCAAGATAGTAGTGACCTATGTTCCTGTTTTTTAAGTGGATCTGCCGAGGCAAAAGAGAAGACTCTTTCTCAACAAAGGTCATTACATTAGTGTGCCCAGAGAATCTGCTTCCTTAGATGATGATTAGGATTTCTGACAAAGATCTTAGTAAAATTACCTTTCCTGCTGAATCCCATATTCATGTCTTGATCAACTATTGGGTTCAGTGCATCACTTTGTATCTGCAAAATTAAGTAACTTGGAATAGGTCTCTAAAATAATTACAGCTTAAGAATAGAATTTTTATCATTAGTTAAACATGAGTGAGGTCACCTCAGTTTTGATATTTTGATTGCATTTAGTATCTGGATATCTATAACAATGACAACAAGACATTTAGGAGGGCGGGGAGAGGTAGGAGGGACCATCATAGAGGCCCTTGTCACAATTTGCTCATCTTAGCACGAGTTCTCCTGAGAAGACATGAAGCTCTCTCACCCTGTGTATTGGGAAAGTGTGTTGGAGATTTCTCTAGGTCAGTGATGGCGAACCTATGACACGTGTGTCAGAGGTGACATGTGAACTCATTTTTTTGGATGATTTTTCTTTGTTAAATGGCATTTAAATATTTAAAATAAATATCAAAAATATAAATCTTTGTTTTACTATGGTTGCAAGTATCAAAAAATTTCTATATGTGACACGGCACCAGAGTTAATTTAGGGTTTTTCAAAATGCTGACACGCCGAGCTCAAAAGGTTCGCCATCACTGCTCTAGGTTCACATGGGACTGTTTCTCTTCAGTAGACTTAGCCACACAATCCTTTCACTGTAAAAAGCATCAGAGTAGCAACAGTTGGCACACTGTTGTGATTTCTACTGATATGAATTTGTTATTTTTAAAGAAAATCAACACATTTACCTAATTAGGAGCCATACTCTTATGTATATTTCTGAAATTAATTTTTAGCATAGAGTGACAGTAATGCATACACACACACAAACACTCATGCATCATTTTAGATAAGCTCAGACTACTGATAAAGGGTCTCAATAGACCTTAGAACTACTATTATATTTGCACCTATTTTAAGGATTTTTTGGAACTAAACTGTTCATTTTCTTAATTTTTAAAAATATTTTTATTTTTAATTGCAGTTGACATACCATTTTATTTTAGTTGCAGGTGTACAACCCTGTGATTAGACATTTCTATAACTTACAAAGTGAGCACACTGATAAATCTAGTATGCGCCTGGCCCTGTACATAGCTATTACAATTTTATTGACTATATTCCCTATGCTATACTTTACATCCTCATGTCTGTTCTGTAACTGCCAATTTGTACTTCCCAATCCCTTCAACTTTTTACCTAGTCCTGCAACCCCCCTCCCATCTGGCAACTATCAAAATGTTGGGTTTTTTTTTTTATCTATGAGAATGTTTCTATTCTTTGTATTCATTTATTTTGTTTTTTAGATTCCACATATAAGTGAAATCATATGGCATTTGTCTTTCTCTGTCTATTTCACTCAGCACAATACTCTCTAGGTCCATCCATGTTGTTGCAGATGGCAAGACTTCATTCTATTTTTTATGGCTGAGTTATATTCCATTTATATATGTACCACATCTTCTTTATTCATCTACTGTTCTATCCTTCTATTGATAGACACTTAAGTTGCTTCCATTTATAATCTTGGGTATTATAAATAATGCTGCAATGAATATATGGATGTATATGTCTTTTCAATTTAGTGTTTTGTGTTTATTTGGATAAATATGCACAAGTAGAACTGCTGAGTCCTTCTTTGTCTCTTGTTATAGCCGTTGCTTTAAAGTCTATTTTGTCTGGTATAAGTATTGCTAGCCCAGTGGTTTTGTTTTGGTTTCCATTTTCATGAAATATCTTTTTTGCCTCCTTTTACTTTTAGGCTGTCTTTCAATCTGAAGTGAGTGTCTTGTAGACAGCATATGTAAGGGTCTTGTTTTCTTATCTATTCAGCCACCCTATATATCTTGATTGGAGCACTTAATCCATTTGCATTTAAAGTAATTGTTGATTGATATGTATTTATTGCCATTTTCTTATTCATATTTTTAAATCTTTTTTTCTTCTTTTTATTCAAGAAGACGCTTAACATATCTTGTAATAGTGGTTTGGTGGTGATGAGCTTCTTTAGCTTTTTCTTGCCTGGGAAGCGCTTTATCTGTCCTTTGATTCTAAATGATAGCTTTCCTGGGTAGAGTAATTTTGGTTCTAGGTCCTTGCTTTTCATTACTTTGAATCTTTCTTGTCATTCCCTTTTGGCCTGCAAAGTTTCTGTTGAGAAATCAGCTGACAGTCTTATGAGAGCTTCTTTGTAGGTAACTAGTTAATTTTCTCTTACTGCTTTTAAAATTCTCTCTTTGTCTTTAACCTTTGCCATTTTAATTATGATGTGTCTCCATGTGGACCTCTTTCAGTTAACCTTGTTTGGGATGCTCTGTGCTACTTGGACTTGTGTGTCTTTTTTCTTTACCAGGTTAGGGCAGTTTTCAGTCATTATTTTTTCAAATAGGTTCTTAATTCCTTGCTCTCTGTGTTTGTTTCTATGTATTTAGGTAGACCCAGTCTTGGTATGGTAGGCTTATGTAGTAGGTTTCCTTTAGGGCCCAGTGGTGCAGCCTCCTCAGTCATCTGAGCTGGGTGCTCTAGGTGCACTCCCCGCACCCCATATGGGCTGTGTGCACCCTTCTGTTGTAGTTGATCTTTGATTGCTGTTGGCATGCCCCTGGGAGGGATTGACCCCTGTGCTGATAGGCTATAAAGACTGGCCATGACTACAGCAGAGGATCAGCTGTGTAAGGGCCAACTTCACAGAGCAGAACACACTTCAGTGGGACTCTGGTACCTGCTGAGTTTGCCCCTTGAGTGTATTTCTCATGGAAGTGGTTGGGTGTGCTTTAGCGTGTGAAGCTGGCCACCAGTTGTGCTGGCTCTAGGGCCTCCCAGGAGGTGCAAGCCAAGCACAACTGCTACCTGTGCCCTGCCAGGGGCACCCAGCATGAGCTACAAAGTAGTCTGCAGATGGCCATTACTTGTGTTGGGCTTGGAGGTGCCCAGGAGAGGCTAAGAAGTGAACAGAATCTGACTGCTACTGGTGCTGGGCCTGGGTCCACTTAGCAAGAGGTACAGGGTATGCCAAGGCCAGAGGCTGCTTGTTTGGAGTTTGTGAACCTTTGAGAGGTTTTAGGAAAGACTGAAGCATGAGCCAAGAAAAGCCACTGAAAATAGATTGGGTGGGCCTGCAAGTTGGGTGGGGCAGTGTCTCTGGGAATCACCAGGGCCGGGCAAACAGTGTTAGTCAGGTTAATGGAGAGTCAGATATTGTGCCTGCCTGTGTCTTCAGAGGGAGAGCTCAGCAAAGGAACAATAGTTTTGGCCAGTATTTCTCCCCAGCCCTTGCCTCAAAGCTAGACAATTCAGTTCCTCCCAGTATGTTCTTAGTGCCTTAAAAATTTTTTTAAATTGATTTTAAAGAGGAAAGGAGAAGGAGATATAGAAATAACAATGATGAGAGGAAATCACTGATTGGTTCCCTCCTGCATGCCCCTCACTGGGGATCAATCTTACAACTCAGGCATGTGCCCTGACCAGGAATCGAATCATGACCTCCTGGTTCATAGTTCAATGCTCAACCACTGAGCAACACCACCAGGCTTTCGGTGCCCTTTGAACTGCTGCCTCAGTGCTAGAGCTC
>NW_005353789.1:246360-251360 GCF_000412655.1 Myotis brandtii | reverse complement strand
TTTTTCTCATTCTCATTCTGCAACCAAATTAGAAGGGAATTCCCCAGACCTAGAAAACATTTGTTCCTTAAGTGAAACATGTCAATGTCTGCTCCAAATTCACTTCTTTAAAGATTTAAGCAGCCTAGATTTTCTTTTACTAATAATAGCCAACATTAATGTGCAGTTACTATAAGTGAAGTATGTTACATATGCTGCCTCACTTAGTTGTCCCAACAACCTGATAGGATCGGTGGGAGATAATATTTTACATTTTACAGATGTCTACTGAGGCTTGGGGAGATTAAATACCTAGCTCAAGGTCAACTGCCTAGTAAGTGGTGGATGTGGATTCAAATCCAACTCAAATCCAAATCCGACTCTAATGTTTGTTGTCACCTTCTCTGAGTGAGGTGATTTTCATGAGTGTTCTGGCTAAGGTGGGTGTTTTAATCTAGATGAACGCTGTATTCTGGGAATAGCAAAATGTATTGATTGATTCTTCCTAGGGGGTTTCTGCTTTTTTTTACATCAAGAATTCTAATCAGAAAGGACAACATTAAGCCTTGTTCTAAGCTTATGCCAATCCAAAAGTGGCTAAATGATGCAGTGAACGATCTGGCAAAACTTGATCTCACAACTTCATTTTGGAATATTCGTCATACAGGAGTTTTGAATAGTAACTATCATGTCTGCTTTTTAAATACCTCTGCCTCACAAAAAGGTACAGATCTTTACCCCTCAAGGGTTGAGGCCCATGAAATTTCTCATTTATAACTATTCTATTGCTCATTTCTGACAATGCTTAATGATTGAATTTCTTTTGGTTGATTTGATCTTACTTATTTCTCTAACTCGCCAGAAATAACTCTTTGCTTTCACAACATGTGATGAGGCACTACACAGACAGAATTTAGGAAACTGAATGTGGATATAACACCTAAGGAGGCGACCCACTGAAGGTCACTGGAAGGACATTTGAAAATGAGATTAATTATGAAAGACCTTTGTGAAATATTACCAGGGTTGGAATATAAACTTTGGCTGCTTAGTTTTATGTCACAATTTGCTTTTGCTCTTTCTCTGGGTTCCTGTTAATTCCTTTGCCTATTAACAGGTTAAGTTCCCAAAGGATATTCAGAGGTACCGAGTGACTGTAACTGCTATTTGTTGGTGGTAGATATTGCTGACTCATTGCTCCTCTCTGGCATGTAGTTATGTTTCTGTTTATAAAGGTGAAGGAGTTTCTATTTATTCATAAGTGAAGGAGTTTCTGCAAAGAAAAATTTGAGTTGACAGCATATCAATGTAGAAGACATTTGACACCACTCTGTCATGGAGAAGATGCCTTCCACCTTGTTATTTTATTAATAGAAAAGTCTTGGCCCTTTGCTAGTGATAGGTTTTCTCTAGCAGCTTCCATATAATAGGTGCTTGATCAATGGTTTATAAAGATCCTTGGACAGAAAACAATGATTTGGAAGCTAACAAATGGGTATTCTTTGTGGATAAAAGCATTGCTTATAGAGATGTGAAAACAGTTCTGAAAGGGAATTTTGAGGGAGACATTCATGGGAAAGGCTCTTTGAGTTAGCTGCCCTTGGGAAACAAGGAGCTGCCGTCAAGTCTCATTATCACCACTGGGTGTCACTCCAGGCAGCCCCTTAGCAGCCGTCTAGTCAAGGTTACAATAGGAAACACAGCTAACCAAGCCAGAGGAAAATAATGAAAGGAACAGAAAAAGTGTTTGATTGTCCCAGCATATGTTAGGGTTTTGAGTGAGAGGGAAGAAAAGCACAATGCTAACGCATGCTGTCAGGTGGCATTCTGTTTTGGAGTGGAATTGTCATTCTCTGCTGGGGATATTTTAAATTCATAGGACGTTCAGTCCCAATCAACTGGCTGAGGTAAGAGCACAGTTAGACCAAACCCCAGCTAGATTTCTAACCGCATGTTAATATTCTTAAGGATTTCGCTCCATAGGCTTAATTGCTTACTAGAAAGGTCATATCATTTTACACTGAAAGGGAAGCACTTTTCCTTCATCTGGTTCCTTGCAGTATCAGCGGTATACACTCTTAGTAAATTTCAAGAGCTGTGTACTTGCTTCAGAAACAGGAGGCATGGAAAAAAACAGATTGGACTCCTTGTTGGAGTAGGTTAAGGAAGGGAAGAAACACAATTAGGGTAGAGAATTGAGAGGAATTCTTGCAAAGTGAGGGGAAAAAATTGAGGTTGTCTTAAAACTTAAGAAGGTCAAAGTAGTAATTTTGACTTTCATTCCCCAGCAGACAGAAGGAAATGGGGAACCCACAGCTTAACTACAGCGAGAGAGTCATGTAGAATCCTGGTTAGCCATTGTCTCACTTAGGAATGCTTTTAGATGCATGTAACAGAAAAGCTGATTCACACCAACTATTTTCATACAGCCATTTATTAACATGCTTAAAAAGAAGACCGGAGGCATTTGGTTGCTGATATTGGTTTGGCTGTTCTCCAGTGTTATCATGAACCCTCGTTCTTTTCATTCTTTTGCTCTGCCATTCTTGGATATTTTTGGCCTTGGGCTTTTTGTCTCCCAGTCACAAGCAGGTTACCATGGCTCCGGGTATCATGTCTGAATCCAAAACAAGAGGGGGGAAGTGGCAGTGAAGACACTTTCCTCTTGTGTCTTTCTTGGTTATGAGGAAGAAAGATTCTCTGAAGACCCAATGGGCTTGAGCTTACTTGTAATTGACTAGAACCATGTCACATGGTGAACTGTAGGTGGAAAGAAGACTGAGAAGCAAGTATGTAGTTCCCTCTATTATAGTGAATGGAAAGAGCGAAAGTTTTTGTGAGTAACTCTTGAGTCAACCAAGAATGTCTGTCATAAATTTCTGAACACATTTTCTAATAGGAAAACTGATTTATATCATGGTAGAATTTCTGTAGCACTATGGGTATGAGTTAAAACATTTAATCTAACTTCTACATCCTATTATAAATACATTCTGAATGTCACACTGTTGACATAAAAGTGTACCATTGGGAAAAATTGCTTGTAAATTGGTTTATTAACTTTCATGTTGTCAAAATGTCTAAACTATGTATGTTGATGAATTTTCTGAGTGAATAGAGATATATGGAATAATTCTCCTGGGATTAAGAATAATGTTACATGGGAAATCTTACTTAGTTCCATTGTAGAGAAACATTTAAAAAATCCAAGATGGGACTTTAATTCTCTTCTTTGCTGAAGTACCTGGTGCCTAAATAAGACTTGCACAAGAAGAAGGAGAAACAACAACAACAATGGTTTGAATCACTTGTTGGCTTGGGTTTACATACCCAGGCCTCTTCCCTGAGAGATGATATTCCCTCCTGGGTAATTTGAGTAACTGTTACAATGAATAGCGAGATCTGGGGCCTGAGAGGAGAGGTTCACTTTTAGGCTCTCCAGTGTGAAAATGGAATGAGCATTTATTAGCATAGATTCCAATATCATGGGTGTTTTTTAAAAACTAAAAGTAGAAGTTTTGATTAATTTTTTAAAAAATGGATTGTGTCAAAAGAAATATGTATATGAAAACTTTTTAAGTTGAGTAGAATTAAATTGAAAATAAGAATCTTAGTGGATCAATATCTTGGGTCATTAAATCTTGAATGTTCCCTCAGAGAATTCTTAGGAAGTAGGTACACAGACTTTGGGCCTGTGAACATATTCCAGCATCTGGAAGACTTGATTCAGTTAAAATTTGTTGATCCCGTGGTTTGTATCAGGTACTATGCTGGACTACATGGGGTATAAATTAGATCCTGTTCATGCTCTCATTGGGTTTATAATCTTTAGGGAGACAGACATACCAGGATTGGGAGTCAGTGGAGTGAACATTAGACAAGGTGAGCACAGATGCCACCTGAGCTTATAAAAGACTCAAAAAGGGTAGGGATAGGTTGTCAAAGATAGTTTCCTGGAGGAAGTTATTGTAGGCTTTTACTTAAACACTTAATATTTCTTTCTGGCACCACTAATTTTCTTTGAAACAACATTATCCACTCTTTTTAGATCTGGAGGAGCTCTAGTCTCCTATGATTCCTTTTTGTCTCACGCTATTTAATTCCCAGCACATCCTCTTCTTCGTGCTAGTTTTAAAAGAGAATGTTCACAAGATATGCATATGCCTGGGTCCTCAGGGCAGGTTGTTACAGTTCTTCAAAGCCCCCTTGAGAAGGTATGGTTTTGGATCTTTAGTCATCTCAATTCCTCTCTCCTGATCGATGCTTATTTAATTTAATTTAAAAAACAGGTATTAATTAACTGTCTGGTCATGTTCTAGTTTTTTTTTTAAAATAAAAAATTTATTTATAACTAGTGACTTCTAAGGAACCAAACTTTCTTTTCCTCTGAACTCCAGATATCATAAACCTCAATTGAGCAGAACAAGAATACCTTAAAAAGAGATTTATGTAGTAGTTGCCTTACTTATATCATTGATGAAGTTTAGCTCTTTTCTTTTTATTATTCAGTTTGAAACCTTTTGCAAATTTTGATATTTTGAAAGTGAGGTAGATCCCAGAACATCATTACAAATATTTTGCTTAGTTACCTTACCAATCTTAACAATTCAAATCATGAGATGAAAAAGGAATACGGGACTAGATTAGTACCTATGCTGTAATGAACAGTCAATTTATGTTTCTAGGATGAACAAAGTATTTGAAGATACTCTTTCCTTGAATACTGAATTATTATTAAACATTTTATAAAATCAGAGTTTCAGAATAGAAGTTCTAAAAGTCTAAAGGAAAACACCTCACATTCAATGATTCACATTTTTAGAAGGTATTAAATATATTGGATATTTTTGGAAGTAAAGACCAAAAATAATGGTAGAGCATAAGTCATAGAGTAACCAAATTCACATGGATGTGGTTAGCTCTTGCAAGAAAATGTTGAACATGACCCAAGTCTAAGAGATAAAATTAAGCACTATGTAAAGGTTTTGGGTGGGATGTGGGGGAAGGGCAGGATCCTAAAA
>NW_005353789.1:241360-243860 GCF_000412655.1 Myotis brandtii | reverse complement strand
ACCTGTAAGTCATTTTTCACAGGATGAAATGTCATTGAGGGAAGGGCATAAAGAAAGAATAGCACACTTACTGGAAGAGATGATCTCTTAGGAAGAGAATGAACATTCCTTGCTCAGGGGATAGAAGGTAGAGGTGTGATAGGTGTCAGTCTGGCCATGAAGTTAAGCTGTTAGTGTTTGAATGGGTAAAACACTAGGTGTCTCTCAGGAATTTAGTTTAGTCATTACATTGGCTGTATTCAGAGAGTCCTCTTAGTTTATTTGTATAGTCCTAGTATTTATGCATTATGTCAAAATTTGAAATCCCACATCCCAGATTCTTGTAATAATTTGTTTGCAGAAAAAAATGTGACAATGAATTTAAATATTGCTAAAACATGTATTGTTTGAGAGGCCTTAATAGAGATTAAATACATACTATCAGCTTTGTGCTTTGCTTGGAAGCTGCTATATTCAGCATTTAAAATGAGATTTTTCAGATCCCAAGCTTATGTCGATTCCATAAAAGTTTAATGATCTACTTCCAGGTCTAGCAACATTTAGGATGTATTTACAGTCTCTATTATTAAATTTGTCCAAAATATACACATTCCCCCAAAGAATTCTGAGCTCAGAGGCAGAAATATAAATGCACAAAATGAAATATAGCAGATGATAAAATCTCTGTGTGCTAGGCAGTTTTTTCCTCTTTAATCTGCTTTCTTTCAGTTTACTTTTCTTTATTTGGTAAATACTGAAGGAGGCAAGTGAGGGCCTTTTGTTCCTAGGGAACCATTTAGGGGAGTCTGTTGAGCAGATTGAATATCATAGGAAAAGATCATTAATGAAGACTCCTCCTTCCCCCTGGGTAGTTAACACACTTGGAGTTGGAAATCAAGATAAGAAACCAGGAATTGTTAAATCATGAAATGTGAGAAGGAAGAAACTTTAGTGATCATCTAAGGCAAGTCCTTCATTTTGCAGACGAGGAAACAGCAATCTTCTACTGGAGTTGGTTGGTTGTATATGGTCCTCTCATCATAAAACTCAATGACTCAGAACCGTTTACTATACAGCCTCTGTGCTGAAGGCACATAAACACCTTGCTTCAGAATCCCTTGACTTCCTCAAGTCCAGCAATGGTGATACGTACCCTCACCATCCTTCAAACATGGCAGTGTCTGACAACTCATCAGTTACATTAGTCATTCTCAAACTTTAATCACCCAGGGGGCTTGTAAGGAACACAGACTCCTAGGCTTCATCTCCAGGGATTTTGTCTGTATTCTTATTCTGTGAATTAGTAATCTGCATTTTAATAGCTGATACCAGTGCAGGTGTTCCAGGGTTCACATTGGCTTTACATGCTGACTTTGCCACTTAATTGGTTATATGATTTTGAGCAAGTGGCTAAATAACTTTAATCCTCAATTACATCTGTAAAATGGGCCTACGAGTACCTATCTTATAGGATTGCTGTGGTAGTTTGTTTGTGATATTATATGAAAAGCATGTAGAAGACATTTCCACAGGGACTACCTTCACTGCTCTGTGCATGTAATTTAGGCCAATATACAATTTTCTGTGTGACAGTTAAGAATGGTAACATCTGATTATTCGTGCTACTGATTTGGAGTCCTCCATTATTTTTTTGCTGAGTCTCTGTGGGGTATTCACAGGTAATGCTGTCGGGTTCACATTTTTAAGTCAGTCATTCTCCTTGCTCTTTTTCTGATGTTCTAATCTTAGGGAGATCATCTTCTTGGTGGTTACTGGCTGTGAACATGCGTTTACAACTTTTGAGGTACCAAGGAGACTAATTATTATAAGCATGACTAGCGGCCAAGTGCAGGAATTCATGCATGTAAGGGGTCCAGCCTGCCCACTCTGATTGGGGCCATCTCGATGGGCCAGGGGGAGGGGATGAGAGAGGTTGGCCGGCTGGCTCCGCCCCCTGGCCAAACTCCTGGTAGAGGGGCCAATTTGCATATTAGCCTTTTATTATATAGGATAATTCTCAATGTCTGAAATTCATTTCAGAGCCAAACCAATTAGGATAAAGTAAGTTTAAAAAAGACCCAGTTTTAGAGAGTCATTTTCTTAAGCCAACTGGCTTATTCTTATGTAGCTGAGTCTCAACTTCCTCAGAAGTGGCAATCTGACATATGAGGTTACCTTTCTTGCTCACACATTTTGTAATAGAGATAACATGAGCTTATTTGACTTTTAGTAAACCTAGGTGGAATAAAGTATTATATTTAATTCTAATAACTCTAAAGACATGTCTGCTTTATTTAACCTAACAAACTTAAAATAGAAGTTTATCTTAGATCAAGTAACCTTGACAAACATTTGGTAAGACTCAAAGTCTCATGAATGTTTTTTATGTTATTTTATTTTTTTAATCTTTAATTTCTTTATTGGTTAAGGTATTACAAATGTGTCCTCATCCCTCCAATAACCCCCCACCTCCCCCCTCCCCCCACACTCATGTTCTCATTCCCCTGTTGTCCATTTCCAT
>NW_005353789.1:221952-241174 GCF_000412655.1 Myotis brandtii | reverse complement strand
GGGTTGAGGGGCGGGAGGGGGGGGGAGGGGTAAGAGATCAACTGGAGGACTTGTATACATGCATATAAGCATAACCAATGGACATAAGACACTGTGGGGTAGGGGAGGCCGGGGGATTGTTAAGGACGGGAAAAAAAGGAGACATATGGAATACTCTTTGTAATACTTTAAGCAATAAAACAATTAAAAAAATAAAAAATAAAGTCCTACAATTGGTTCCTCTCTGAGGGGGCGTGGCTAGGCCCTGGTGGGGCGTGGCTGGACTCTAGGGCGGACCCAGCCAGTTTAAAAACCTGCGGAGGGGCGGCGGCCCACACTTGGTGGCTGTTAAGCGTGGAGGCATGGAGGGGTGCGCTGGCCTCTGCGGGGTGGGCTCTTCGCAGGGATGTCCGTGTCTTCAGGAGTGCCACGTCCCAGCTGAGACGGCAGCGGCCGAAGGCAAGCCGGCCCTGGCAGAAAAGCACCTCGAGGCTGACGCAGCAGCGCGGTGCTGTGCGGGGAGTGGAGGAATTGCAAGCCCCATGTCGCCCTCGCACTGCTCGCTGCAGGACCTGCCGGTGGAGATACTGGTGGAGATCTTCGCCTTGCTCCCCGGCACCGACCTGCCCAGCCTGGCCCAGGTCTGCACCAAATTCTACCACATCCTGCACACCGACAGCATCTGGAGACGGCGCTGCCACAAGGAGTTTGGCATTCGTGAAAACTTGCAGAACCTGGAGCTGATGGGTATGTCTTATCGAGAAGTCTATGCAAAGCTGTTCCCATACAGAAACATTTTGGGTTTGTGGCAGCTAGATACTGAGGGCTATAGAACAATAGTGAATGTAGTGGTGGATGGTTTATGCATTACTGGTTGGAGGTACAAGCCTTCCCTTAACACCCATGTGGATGACCCAATGCAATTCGAGCCCTCGTTTAGAATTCGCCTGACAGAGAGGAAACCAGCCACAGTGGAGTGCATGGACGACATCTACTACTTTTCCAACAGCCACCACATGCAGATTCAGAAGAACAGGTTCAGCATCCAGTGGATCAAGAGAGACCACCGAAAGGATTTAACAACGTGGCTTAAGAAAGAATGGGGGCTGGTGCTGGAGGACAGACAGCGTTATGACTGGCTGACCTACCACCGCCTCTATCTCCCGCCGAGCCACCTGGACGACCTCATCAGGCCAGGCCTCTTCCACGGCAAATACGATGGCTTCGGCCCTATGATTGCCATGCTCAGCTTCCATGGGAAGTATGCCAGGGTCACGAAGATCACGGGAGACTCCATGGGGACGTTAGAGATCCACCTCATGCGCCGCATCCAGCTGCCAGATGGCGAGATCTTCCGCAACTTCAACGAGCTCTCCCGTGTGGTCCAGGAGATTGACGAGCAGGTGATCCGGGAGCAGCAGCAGCAGCAAGAAGAGGTGACTGAGGAAAGTGAGGGCCATGGCTGGCAGAGCCCTGCCCAGCCCAGCGTTGGGGAGTCTGGGACTGCAACTTCGGAGGAGCAGACTGTCCCGTTTGTTCTGCCTGTGGGCGTGCGCTCAAGAGACCAGAACTACCCCCGAACCTGCAGGTTGTGTTTCTATGGCGTTTACTTTGGTCCCTTAGCTCCCTTCGGCTACCCCAGGCGCTACCCTGGAGTCTTCATCCTGTTGGATGAGAACCACTTCGAGTTCATCTGGCTGGAGAAGAAATACTTCATCCTGTTCGGCAGAGTCCAGAACACCTTCCAGAATGTGGAGGCACCATCCCCACAGGCCTTCCTGGAGATGCTCTCGAACATTCAGTCCAGACCCCTTGGGAGAAGCAGCTTGCATGCACTTTGAAGATTTGACCTTCTGACCAGGTTACCCACCTTTGTTTGTTTTTTTAAATCCTCACCCGAGGATATTTTCCCATTGATGTTTAGAGAGAGTGTGGGAGAGAGGGAAAGACATAAATAATTGATGTGAGAGAAACACATCAGTTGTTTGCCTCCTGCCTAAGCCCGGACCAGGACCAGGCTGGGTAGGGGCCAGAAATTGAGGTAGAAATAAACCTTAGACCAGTGGTCTCAATCTTTCTAATGCCGTGACCCTTTAATACAGTTCCTCATGTTGTGGTGACCCCCAATTTCCTTGTTACAAATTGAACATAATTAAAGCATAGTGATTAATCACACAAAAAAATAAAGACATCTTAATTAATAAAAAATGAAAGAAGAATGGTAACATCTACATCTAATCTAAGTTAAAGGTAAGCATCATCCAAAAAACCTTTAAGATATATCAGTAGGATTCTCACATTTAAGTATTCCTTTGTGTAGTAAAACAGTTCATAGATTATGGTGAGACAATCACTCTCACTATTTTAACAAATCAGTGATTTTGTTTGTAATAGCCTATCTAATAACAGAGCAATATGCAAATTGACCATCACTCCAACACACAAGATGGCCGCCCCCATGTTGTCAAAGGTGGCTGCCCCATATGGACACAAGATGGATGCCACAAGATGGCCAGCAGGGGAGGGCAGTTGTGGGCGATCAGGCCAGTAGGAGGGGGCAGTTGGGGGCAATCAGGCCTGCAGGGGAGGGCAGTTAGGGGCAATTGGGCTGGCAGGGGAGCAGTTAGGCATTGATCAGGCTGGCAGGGGAGTGGTTAGGGGGGGATCAGGCTGGCAGGCAGAAGCAGTTAGGGGAAGTCAGATAGTCAGGCAGGCGAGCGGTTGGGAGCCAGCAGTCCTGGATTGTGAGAGGGATGTCCAAGATTGGAGAGGGTTCAGGCTGGGCTGAGGGACAATCCCCCACCCCCCTGTGCATGAATTTTGTGCACCAGGTCTCTAGTATAATAATAAATAACACACTTATGGATTTGTTAGGTGCCAAGTTGGGGGCCGGAATGGGAGAACCTAATGTATCACTTCAGTCACATGTTCATCTCTCTTTTTCTAATCCCAGTAATGTTTTTACACTGAAACATACTTAATCTAGGTGACCTCATCCTTAACCCTTTTTCTGCTAAAAACTTGTCAGTTGACCTTCCTTATCTTTCTCCCATCCAGAGCTTCTTGACTGCCTAACATTTGTGTAGCCCTATGATAGGTACATGGAATGGTGTGCCCAATGTTTGTGATAGACAATAAACACTGAAGGAATTTAGATGAGGTAGAGATTTCTGTGGGCTGGAGGGGTTAGGAAGGCCTCATGGAGGTGGTGGGAATTGAACTGCTTCCTGAGGCATAAGAATATACTGGAGTTGGTTGCAAAAGATCCTGCTTAATTAGAAGTAAAAAAGAGTCAGAGGTTAGAAGAGTGCTCTCCAAAGGGTTTTCAAACCTGTGCAGTAAAACTCAGGTTATTTACAGGTACTTCAGACATTCTAAATGGAACTTTATATGAAAATGTATAAAAAAGTAACAAAGTATACACTCAAATTTTGTATTTGCCACATTATAATATATTACTTATCACTTTTGTGACATCAGTTTATTTATTTCACTCTGACCTGGAATAAAATTTCTGCCGCCATTTTGTCTGTATTCAGAAAGCAATGTGAGATTGCTAAGAGAGCTAATATAAAACTTATGCCTTTTTCAGCTTCTTATCAGTGTGAATCAGGATTTTTTTTCTCAATAAAGTGCAATAAATAAATTTGCATGCTGCATTTGAGAGCTTATGCATGTATATTACATGCTTATTTGATAAGACCACGACTGTTATTTGACTTCTCCAATTTAAAGTTTTTATAAATTCTATATGATTGATCTACTTAGGACTTTTAGCTATTTTATAAAGTGTCTTTTGGGAAGGCTCATCTATGAAAAAGCAAAATAAAATTCTGCTGCTAAAAAATGTTGAAAGCCATAGCTTAAGGTCATCTAGTCTCTACTCAGTCTTAAAAGAATAGAGTCAGGTATATGGAATATTTTGTGTTTATTTGCAAAAAAACATTTGCACAGTAAAATGACATGTTGATAGCTGGGAAGATTTGATAGTCTGCAAGGGATGAAACGGGGAGAAAATAGAGCCACAGAGAGTATGTCGAAGACAACTGCTGCCTGACATCTTGGAGAGGAGAGAGTCTGGAGAAGAATGATGGTGATAACAACAAAGGAGAGGAAGTATTGTTACAAAATTACTGGAAATTAATGTTGTTGACAGGATATTGAGAGATTGAAGAAGAAAGAATAGGATGCAAGAGATGCCCAAATTTTGGAACAGAGTTTTAGAGATAAAGGAATAAAGATTGAAGAGATGATGATGGCTTTAGTTTTATACATGTTTCATTTTATTACTAAAAGTTATGTCCTTAGGGGACTTATCCAAATAGAGCAATCCAGGCCTCATGATCAACAGTGTTATTAGGAAAAATGAGCAATGGAAGTTTGTAGATTCAAGGCTCCATTTTGGAGAGTGATTTCCGGTTTCTTGTGGTGCTCATATCATCTTCTGATTTGTTCCTGACATTCTGGAAAAATATCCAGGTAGATCCAAGTCCTCTGATTATTTATTGTTCAAATCTTTGCCTGTATTCCTCTTAATTTCACATTTCAAGATAAAATGAGTAACAAAATGTCTAAATTGTACAAACTTTACAACATGGACAAAGGAATGAAGATTCTTAAGAGATGTAAAATCACCCGGCCAGTGTGGCTCTGTGGTTGAGCCTCAACCTACAAACCAGAAAGTCTCAGTTTAATTCCCTGTCAGGGCACATGCCCGGGTGGGCTCAATCCCCAGTGTGGGCAGCCAGTCAATGATTCTCTTTCATCATTTTTGTTTCTATCTCTCTCTCCCTCTACCTTCCTCTCTGAAATCAATAAAAATGTGTGTTTTTTTAAAAAGAGATGTAAAATCATAATGCCTGGGTAGGTTTTAAGAAACTGACTTCTGTTGACCTCTGCTTTTAGCCTGAATATCCAAAGATCCCCTCCAATTTCTTTTGAGTATTGCTTTTTTTTTAAAGCATTGAAAATACCATGGCTTTTGCTCTAGATAATTAGAGCCCAACACTAGATTTCTAGGAGAGATGCTGAAAGGTGGATTGGGACGTGCATGACAATATAAATGTTTGCCACATGCTTTACACAACATAATTCATACAGAGCCTCATGGAAACATACCATTCATAGGAAAAAAAAACCCCTTAAATATAGGGAAGGTACATACACAAAGCTAAACATAGCTAATATTTATTAAGCACTTACAATGTGCCAGGCATCATGGTAAGCCTTTTATAAAAATAGTTTCTATGGGCGAATTTTTATCCATTTTATAGCTGGGAAAATGGAACCTAGAAAGTTTAACCATCATGTTCAAAATCACACAGTAAGTAAATAGGTGGAGGCAGGATTTGAGTTCACTTCTGACCCCAAGGTGACCTCAAAGTCCATAACTTCAACCCTTCTGCTGAAAAACCTCTAGAAGGAAATAGAAAAGCACACACCAGCATGTGTTGACAGACCATTTTAAGGGCCATAGGACTGAAATTGTTGTTACACAATTTCACCCAGCCACGAGAACGAGACTCTGGCTCACCTGAAAAGGTTACATCTGCAAGATGTAAAAACTTCTTTCTTGGATTAGCTTGCCTTTTCACTATGGTGAGCTCAAAAGTAATAGCTTTTCCAGTCACGACACTTGTAATTTGGCTGGAGGATGTGAACGGCCCTTCCTGGACTACAAGCTCGACAGCTGTTCCCATTTACACAGTAGGTGAAAATTTATATTTAAAAAATAGTGGCTCATAAAGAAAGAATATGGAACAATGACAACTGCAAAAAAGGAGAATAATTATACTCATGAAAAATGAACTGGTGAGTGATACATTATTTTTTTAAGCAAGATGTGTTGCGGCATTAAAAAAAAATGGTGTCTTTAATTAATTTTGCGTAACGTTCAAAGAATAAGGTCACCCATACCAAAAATTGTTGAATAAAGCAAAAATCTAAGAAAGATATACTCCCTGATGTCACTAATAACGAAGAAGGGTTATTTTCTGGTCAATACTACACCATTATTTTTTAGTTAGAGGTATTACAATTGAAAATAGTGGTTATAATAACCTAATGAGACTATCACATAAAATATACCTTGTTTGACATAAACGATGTAATCATAAGCCAGAGTTATTTCTAGAGAACAAAAGTAATTACTTCAATAAGAAAAATTTAAGCTAGATCTCAGAGAATACTCATGTATACCCATTTTTCACCTATAAACAGACTATCGTGTAATTTGCTTTAGGGTTTACAAAGGACTTTCACATACATTCTGGATGGAACAAACATCCCATTTGGCAGATGCGAAAATTACGGTGCTCAAGAACAGAGCTAGTAAATAAGATTTGAACCCAGGTCATCAACCTGGATTCTCTGCCACCAATTCCTGTGCCCTCTCCACAATATGTTCTTTCCAGAAATGGTTGGGATCCTCTTCAATAAATTGTATGCATAGGAACATTGTCTAAGTTGTAGATGGGGATAGAGTTGAGGGTGGGCAAGAGGTAAACTCACTGCATGCTCTCATTTGGAGTTGATTAAGGAACGATGATGACATAAGGATTATGGATGCCCAGGGATAGCTAAAAGTTTCATGTCCCTATGAACTGTACTTCATGGCCTTGGAAGGAGCAGAGCCTCTCTGGTGTTCTGAGGACAAGCATGACTTTTGGAGGATTTTACCCTCAGCATTCCTTTCAAGCACATAAAATATCTTCTTTGAGATGAGTTATGGTAAATTCATTATCTCTTTCCCCCCCTTATATCTCTGAAGATGTCTTTATACCCCAGTAATAATCTAATAGAATATATTATAGATTGTTACCCAGACAATTGCTCCACTAGTCCACTCTAGTCAAGCATAGATTTAATTGAGAATTTTTACATTTTATGTTGTTCTCCAAATATAAATTATCAGCCAAGAATTATTTATTTATGCTTATTATGGGCATAATACTTGTCCTGGAATACATAAAACATCCTCGTTTTCAAGGAGTTTATAACTCAGGGAAGATAAGACTAATATGTATATATAAAACTATCAGGTGATATTTAAGTAGTAAACTAGTATGACTGAGTTCAATGTCACTGGAGTCTAGAGAAGGAGGTTGTATTTAAACTAGGCTTCAAAACATGGCTAGAATCCTGTGTGGCAGAATGGGGGTGAGAGGGAGGAGGAACAACATTATTGTAAAGGTAATTTGAGTAAAATCCTATAAATTGGAATACATAATGTAACAATCACGCTTAAGCTACATAATCTTTACTCCCTGGAATGGAGATAAGAAACACCCTAACCTTTGGAATAGAAATTGACAGGATTAAAATCAACTGGTATAAATACAGATGTAACAAGACAACAGAAGACAGAACCTAGACACAGAACCTAGAGACAGGACTTGGCTGGAGAACCTAGAGACAGAACCTAGTGAGAGAACATGGCAAAAGATCCTGGACAGAACCTGGCTACAGAACCTACACGCAGAACCTAGAAACAGAACATAGCGAGAGAACCTAGCTGAAGAACCAGACAGAACCTAGAGACAGAACCTAGCAAGAGAACATGGCAAAAGATCCTGGAGAACCTAGCTACAGAACCTAGCTGGAGAACCTGGAGAACCTGGCTGGAGAACCTAGTGAGAGAACATGACACCAGAACTTCTCTGGAGATCCTGACCAGAACTTGGCTGGAGATCCTAGCTAGAGATCCTGGCTAGACTGCTGATCAACTGAAGGCTGTCTCCATGTCATTCCTTCTTCGCCGACTCCGTCCACACCTTTAGGGACCCCTGGACCTGCTGGGGCTGGACCCCAGCAGAGTTTATAACTCAGGGAAGATAAGACTAATACGTATATATAAAACTATCAGGTGATATTTAAGTAGTAAACTAGTATGACTGAGTTCAATGTCACTGGAGTCTAGAGAAGGAGATTGTATTTAAACTAGGCTTCAAAACATGGCTAGAATCCTGTGTGGCAGAATAGGGGTGAGAGGGAGGAGGAACAACATTATTGTAAAGGTAATTTGAGTAAAATCCTATAAATTGGAATACATAATGTACAGGAAAGGGACAGTGAAGAGCTAGCTTGGAAAATTATATTGAGGGAGAGGGGAAAAGAAGGAGCAACTAGGCAACAATCAAACCTGAAACCCAAGGTAGAATATTTGTTTGATAAAAAAGAGATCCATCATGGATGACTTAATAGGCAAGTGGAACTTGGGGAATGGAGGTGGTAGTGACTTGGGGTAGATGCTGGAATTTGGAGGGATATGCCATCCTGGGGCTGGAGAAAACCAGCGAGGAGCCTGCCACAGGAATCCAGGCATAAGATCTAGTGAAGCTAATGATGGGAAGAGGAGGGAAAACAAATGCAAATCTAATGGTTTTGTCAAATAGGTAAACATGAAAAGAGTTCAGGGGGGAGAGAGAGAGCGGGAGAGGGAGAGGGAGAGGGAGAGAGAGAGAGCGAGAGCGAGAGATTAGAGAAAAAATAGTAGGAATTGAAGTGCCATGGCTTATGGAGGATTGAGTCTTAATTGGTGTTAAAAAACAACTTTATGTCAAATTTTAGAAAGCATGTAGTATTGATTAATTCAAGGTCCAGTGCAAATGCCTTCTTCTTTAAAAAGCCTTTCTAACCTTTTTTACATTAATCAAGTTTTCAACAAAATGATTGATTAAAAAACCCTTCTTCTGAGCTCTCATTGCTCTTATAATATGATTCTATTATAAAATAAAAGATCAAGAGTCATGTCTTATTCTTTTATGATGTCCAGTGCTTATCATGGAAACCTGGTACATTTAGGCAGTTCAATAAAGGCTTGTGAATGAATGAATGAATGAATGAGGTAGGAAAGTATGGTGTTCAGGTTATAGGTGAAGGGATCTATCACTAACATGGACAGGACTAAAAATACGTTGCTGAAAGGAATAGGATGTCATTTTCTAATTAAAATTCTTCCTGAGACAATATTGTCTAACATTTGATAACATTTTTGGGAAATGGTAATTCAGCCTCTGTTTAAATACCTTTAATGAAGAGGCAGCTTACTAAATTTTGGGGCAGATTAATGGTTACAAACTTTTCCTGTGTTGAGCCCAAAGACTTCTTATCTTAACTTTACTCATTGCTATTAGAAATGTCCAATAACGAATCAATTCCTCCCTTTACTTATGTAAACACTAGAGGCCCAGTGCACAAATTTGTGCACGGGTAGGGTCCCTAGGACTGGCCAGTGATCAGGGCTGATCTGTGGGGCAACCAGCAGGGCAATTCGGGGGCTCCCGCTGGCACTTGCCTTGGCTGGCTTGGGGTCTGCAGGCTGGGGGCAGCTTCTGCATTGAGCATCTGCCCCCTGGTGGTCAGTGTGCATCATAGTGACTGGTCATTCCACAGGCCATTACACCATTCAGTCTATTTGCATATTAGGCTTTTATTATATAGGATAGCTATCATGAACTCTCAATACATTTTTTACATTTAATATTCTTCATTCTTGCACCACTTCTTTATGTTTACTGGTTTTGAGATTCCATTCACCCTGATGGCTCCCCTCTAGGTGGATTCTGGTTAATGATGACTCCTTTTAGTGGTGGCAATGTTAGACATATTACTCCTGGTCTGGTTTGGACTATAAATAGTCTATAGAACTATAAATTTCTTTTTATGAGCACAGTCTTTTCCTTAATGCATCCTTATGCTTTATTAACATTTTAAAACTCATGTTGAGCTTGTTATCAATTAAACTCTGACTCTTTTTGCATGTGCTGAGATTTGTGCACTGGTTTTTCACTATTGGATTTCATCTTATCATATTCTGTCCATCATTCTAGCCAAGTTGTGATCTTGAATCTTAAACTTATCATTCAACATCCAACATATTCTCCATACCTTCTAGGTTGAACTTTTTGAAAACATGTGTATAACATATACAACCTCATACAAATGAAAATATTAAATATGACAACATCAAGATTCATGTTTGCTTTGTTTACCATTGCACTTATGACATCTAGCACAATGTCCAGTACATATTGGATATTTAATAAATACTTTTTAGCGAATAAACAAATGGATACCTGAATAAGTAAAAGAGTTCTTCTGGGTTAAGTAGAGTCAACTAATCAACACTTTTAAAGTACTGTTATTTTACCAGGTATAAACTATGTGTGCAATTAATAGCCAATATTCCTCC
This sequence comes from Myotis brandtii, assembly GCF_000412655.1. Taxonomy (NCBI): domain Eukaryota; kingdom Metazoa; phylum Chordata; class Mammalia; order Chiroptera; family Vespertilionidae; genus Myotis; species Myotis brandtii. The sequence goes on along the minus strand of NW_005353789.1, from coordinate 231,003 downwards.
ATATTTCTTCCAAAGATAACATGAAATGCTTTGTCAAATGCACTAGTTTAACCAAAATAATCTTTTTTGTAGTAGACATTTAAAAAACACTGGTTACAAAAAAATAGGCAAAAAAAGAAGGGGTAAAGGATCTCTAAGTGTTTGGGAAAGAGTCTTTAATAAATTTCTCTAGAGATCCAATTACATTACCTTATTTAAAGACTCCAAGAAAATCTAAAAAATATATCAGTTTAACTAAATCAATTAAAGTAAAAAACTTTCCAGATTTACTTACTATGGAACCTTTAAAAATTTTTTTACAGTAGTTATTAATATCTTATAGAAGTGGTATACAGGTTTTAGAAAATGCTAATATACAAACCTCCTCAATGAAAATGAAAATGAAATTTATCTGGGATGGTTTGTTATTCTTAGGCCCATGTTGACTTTTAACAAGCACTCATTCACTCTTCATATGCTCACAAACTGGTGTCTCACAAAACAGGGTAAGATGTTTAAAAATTTGGCTGAATTTGACATCAAGCTCTTAGATTTATAGCAGAGTTTCTGCTCTGGCTATGCATCAGAAGATTTTAAAGAAACCTAGATGCCTGCCATTCAGCCTTGGAGTTCATGATTCCCTAGATCAGCGGTTCTCAACCTGTGGGTCACGACCCCTTTGGGAATCGAACGACCCTTTCACAGGGGTCGCCTAAGACCATCGGAACACACATATATAATTACATATTGTTTTTGTGATTAATCACTATGCTTTAATTATGTTCAATTTGTAACAATGAAATTGGGGGTCACCACAACATGAGGAACTGTATTAAAGGGTCGTGGCATTAGGAAGGTTGAGAACCACTGCGAGATGGATGGAGCCAGAGATACACAGAGTTGTTAGTTCCTGGGGCACCCACTGTTCTTTCCTTGTTGAATGCTGAGCTATTACACTTTCCCCATCATCCAGCACTACTCCTATTTTCTACAGAGTTCCTCAGAGCCTTCTAATAAAGGAGCCTCCAAACACATTCAAAACTAGGCTTTCTATAGTTCTTCCCATTTGTCTTGGTCTTCAATTCTCTCATCCCAATATTTGCTTTATCCTTTCAATCAATCCTTCTCCTTGACATAGAAGATAAAAGCAAAATAAACATTGAGTAGCTTTGCTTTGTCTTTGTCATCTGTCAATATTATTACATTGATCCCCAGAATCATATCTATGCCTTCCCAAGCTAAAATATCCTCTTTGTTTTCTGTGACATATTTTGCAAGCTATAGTACAGTCTAGGTATTTAGCCTTCTTAAATTATTATTCACTCTTCTCAGATATCCCCATGTGCCCATTATTCCCTCATTTTATACATGTACACAGATGCAGCAGTCTTGGAAATGAAATTTTATATTGATATCATGAAAGAAGCATTAAAATATTTTATGTTCCTTGTTATCACTACCAGAAAGCATTATCAAGAACTCCTTGTTTGCTTATTTATCTATCACTGCAGCATTATGTTTTATATCCTCTACTGGACAAACATGAGAGAGAAAAACTGAAAAAGGAGATTGAATCACAGAGACGGTGGCCAATTTACAGCTTAGGAAAAACAAGTTGCTTTAAAATCACTGTTATTGGCAACCAAATAAATTCGTAGTAAAATCATTTATATGGTTGTTTTCTATCTCTACCAAACGCACCCCCACATTGCCTTCAATTAAGGTCAAGAGTTATTAACATGTATCACAAGAACTTTCAGGTTCTGTCCCCTGCTTCCTACATATTCTGTTCATTTTCTTTTTCATTCTCTCTCCACCCATTCCCCTTCACAAACTTTCACTAGGTGCCTGAATAATTCTTTCTTGTCCTTCAAGTGTCATTTCAGACATCATTTCCTATGTGAAGCCCACCCTGACACCAAAGCTGGGTGTCTTTCCCTCACGTTCCTATGGCAGTGGATACATCCTTGTCCCTATCATTAATAATCTGTGTATCTGCCTTTCTATCTCACTGGCACATTAAGGCTTGTGTTTCGTTCATTGTTGCATCCCCAGCACCCAGGACAGCGCCCGATACTGTATTTGGTAAATACATGATGTCTGAAGCAAAGAAGAAAAGATGGCACTTCTCTCTATATCTTGATCTTCCTGATAAAATGTGGATTTGGGTATATCAGCAGCTTGGAGGCAGGAAATCTGCTGGGGAAAACAACAGTCTCTTTAAGCATCCTCAGCAAAAATGCAAACGGATGTTCTTAGCTCTCTAGCTTCAGATAATATGAGAGACAGGAAGTATATTGTGTGTTTTTTCAATTCCCAGCTGGAGCTGGCAGTGCAAAGACTTTCAGAAAATAATTTTGCTATTTGTAAACTGAAGGAATGTGAGGTGGAAGCAAATGAGGGAGAATAAGTAGGAAACTGTGCAGTGGGGTTTTTATAGTCACTTTTGTAGAGATAACTGCACTGTAAAAGAGGATGATGATACATGAGGGATAAAACTACTAATTTTTTTTTCTCACAAGATAATTCAGATCCAGGGCTGTTTCATACATTAAACTGTGAAACCTGCTCACCACGGCTTTTTGAATTTTTTTGTTTAGTTTATGTGAGGCTTCCTTCTGGCTTATTCATGAACTCATGTGGTGTAGATACCCTTCAGGAGGGAACCGTGGCTCGATTTTACCACCAGAAAGAAACTGAGTTCAGATATAGTTTGGAATAAGAATGCACAGTACCTTCCAAAATATACACATTCAATAACACATTTATTATTAGTACTTATGTGAAAACATGAAATTTTGAGGATTATTATTTAAGAAATATAAATTTACACTCCGTTTAGGTTACCACACATCTGAGGACCCTGAGTATTTTTGAGATTTGTCTTAAGCCTGATCCATTATAAGTTCTAATAATAAATATGAACAACCTATTTCATTGGGGTCCCCCGCAGTGAGCGAGCCATTCTAGTCAGGAGCTCCCACTGCCATCTGTAACCCAGGAATCGGGGCTCAGAGTCTCCAGGACCTGGGACCTGCCCCACCCCCTTTGTAGCCCCAGCTCCCAGCCCAGAGACTAGTATACAGAAGGAGCTCAGTACGTGTTTATTGGCTTAATGAGTGAAGTCTTGAAGTGTTCAGTGTTTGTGCATCTAAGTGGGTTCTTGCTGGGGTTATTGTGGCACCTCACCTCTAGGGTTCTGCTTGACCTCCACCCCAGGAGAAAACACAGGTTATATTTCTAACCTATAGTTATGTCCCAGGATTTTTCTCAGTCTCTGGTTTCTCCTGGGGGTCCTGTGCCCTTCCTGTGATCACCGGGTTCAACCTGCTTCTAGAGATCCAGTCTCTTTAGGAAGTAAGAGAGCAAATTCCAAAAGGTTCTCTGACAATGGCCCAACGCTCAATTACCCTTCCTGGAGCCCCAGTTCTCTCACCTGTGGCTACTCCATGCTCGCCTTGCTGGTTTGGCTTCATGCCTTCAACACGGGTTCTGTTTCCTCTCTCCTCCTCTTACCCTTTTCCTTTAACTTAGGATATTCTCCTGACTTCGTTTCCTCCCCTGTAACCTCGGATGTGGCATCTCCGTGCCTCTATTGTCCTCTCCCATTTTAGTATCTTCTTTCTTGGACTCCATATCTTCCCTTCTGTTTCATCCACCAGCTCCTTCAACACTCTCTTCTTACTATCATACAACCCCCTTTAAGGTCAGCCGATAGTTGCCAGTGCCTTCCAATAAAGCATATTGAATTTGTGTTGTAGCCTCTTTAAAAGTTTTACAATATACATTTGCCTTTTAAAATCAACATCCATCTTTTTCATATACCTGCAAAGAATACTTTACAAATCCTTATTTATGTTTGATCACATATGGTTGTGGTGGCTGTTCTAGCCTAAGCTAATTCCTCCTAATGCATCATCATTATTTTGGAAAGGGAGCATTTTATTACATTTTCTTTGAAAAAGGTCACAATAAGACAATAAGAGGAATCTCTTTGAAGTGGGTAATCCAGGTTTTTTTTTTTTTTTTAATAGTTATACAGGTAATGGAACAGTGCCTGAGTCCCAATGCAATTTTCTCAGATTTAATTAATATTCTAAATTAGTGCCTGGAATGCTTTATGTGTGGGTTGAAGAGACCATCGGAATCTTGGTCAGTACAAGGATTTATGGCTGTATAAGACACAGGGAGTTTATTACTGCCGCTGTATCTGAGGTGGATGCTTTCGGAAGCAGGATTTCTGGCCAAAAGCTACATCATAGAGTCTGGCAGATGTGCTTCCTTTATTTTTTCCTCTTGATTCTTCAGTCCAAATGAATCCAAATTAATTGCATTTTTATTGATTTTATTCATTTGGCTTAGTAGGGCCATCAGAAGGGGATCATTTTTATTTTTATCTTCATTGTGAGATGTGTCTCAAGGCCACTTGTGAAATAAAAGGCACCGGATCTGTGGTGTTCACGATCTCATTCTAGAGTCTTGAGTGGTAAACAGGGATTTGAGAAAGCTGCCGGCGGGAAGAGTTGGGCTCACATGCTGCTTTCCCCTTTCAAACAGACACACATCGACAGAGTGCTGGTTTGCCTCTGGTTTATTTCCTCTTGAAACATGTATGTCTAGATTTAGTGTCTTGAAATTGCTTGGGCTTATTCAAACTTTCTTGGATTTTTCTCCATTTGTTTTCTCTTATTAAAATCTAGTAAGAAAAAAATAAATGATAAGTGAAGATTTAAAAACATAAAAAGAGAGTTAATAAATATTAGACAAAGTAGGTAAAAGCAGAGAAAGAGACTGGAGAGTGCCTCTCGCACTCTAAAGGTAGGCTGAAGATCAGGTTGGTGAGTGAATGGAGAGAGAAAGCAGATTGAGGTGTGGTAAGTGGGAGACCACAGACATCAGAGAAAGCGCACCTTGCTGCTCTAAAGGATGAAAAGAAAAGGATGCTTGCTTAGGCTAAGAAGAACATGCTTGAGGAGAGAGGGAGAGAGGGAGAGAAGGAGAGAAGGAGAGAGGGAATAGGAGAGAGAGAGAGAGGGAGAAGAGAGAGAGAGAGAGAGAGAGAGAATGATATTAGGGTGTCAATACAGTCGTCTCCCCTTGTCCAAAGGGAGTACATTCCATGATCCCCAATGGGTACTTAAAACTGCAGATAGAACTGAACGCTATATATACGATGTTTTTTTTTATACATACACACCTGTGATCAAGTTTAACTAATAAACCAGGCACAGTAAGAGCTTAACAACAGTAACTAAGAATGAAATGGAACAATTATAATGTATTGTAATAAAAGTTATGTGAATGTGGTTTTCACAAAATATCTTATTGTATTGTATATACAGTGAGCATATGCTGGACAAGGGAATGGCTCATGTCCTTGGTGGGATTCAGGGTGAAGAAACAAGATTTCATCACACTACTCAGAATGGTGCACAATTGTTTATTTCTGGAATTTTTCACTTCATATTTTCAGACCACAGTTGACCTTAGGTAACTGAAACCACAGAAAATAAAACCATGGATGGGGGTGGGGCTATTGTACACAGAAAAAACCACATTGGAAATAAGAGTGTATTTTCTCTTCATTTTTGTTTTAAGTCAATCAAGTAGGAATTGACACTTATAGGAAAGGTAAAAGGTGGAGAATAATGGGAAGGCCAGCAAAGATATTTAAGACAGTATCATCTAACTCTGTGATAATCTAGTTAGCATCTTAGTTGTTAGGAAGTTTGCCTGAGGTTGGCATCCTCGGACACAGATCCTGAGCTGAGGATTTCTCCGTGAATATTAGGAAATGTTCCTGGGGCAACTAATAGGAGCTATGGGAAGTGGAAACAGGAAAGAGAAGGGATTGAGCAAGAGTGTGGTGGCAGGCAAAGTTCCACAGCGTGTGATCCCATTGGTCACATCTCAGAATAGTCCAGTTAGGGGCAAGGGAGCTGTGGTATTTATACATTTACACCCGGGGTTCTCAACCTGGGGTGATTCGTCCCCAGGAATGTTTGATTGTCAGACTGGGAGGAATATGATACCGATAGGTGGAGGCCAGGGAGGCTGCTAAGCTTTCTACAATATACAGGACAGCACCTCACCCTGAATAATTATCGGAGCCCAAATGTCAGTAGCACTCAGGTTAAAAAAAATCTGGTGTACACCAGCCAGTCATTGGTTCAGGGCTCCCAGCAGGATGGACATTTAGGGTCCCATGAAGCCTTTCTGGTAGTTTGAGGGCAGCAGGCTGTTGGGAGTGAAAACCCACCCAGAGTTTGTGAGTGTGGCAATCGCAGAGGAATCACAGGGAGCATGGGCAGAACACTGACAGGATGCTGCAGAATCCTGGCAATTCACTGATGCGAACTTTTACAATATCTCTGTCTTTTCCAGTCTCATGACCTTTATCATGACAATCACCTGGGTTAATATCTATTGGGACTGCACACACTTTATTTCTTGATCTATTTTATAACCTGGGAATCCAAGAAGACAGAGCAGTAGCATTGGGTTGGATACATAACGTGAGCTACCTTTCTCCAAGTCAAGGAGAAATGTTTTTTGACGTTCTCTTTCTGACTTAAATAATGAGCTGCATTTTCACTCATCTTTTGCTCTGAGGCCAGGCTAATCTCTCCTGAAAGTATTCTAAATTGATACTCAGTAGCTTTCTAAGGTCATTTAAATTCCTAATGAAAAGTCACTCAAGGCCATAGTACAAAATAAATACATTGTTATTGATCATGCAATAAGGTATTAGGCTAATTTAATAAGGCTTCTCCCTGAGATGTACTTAATTCACCAATATAGTCATTTCTCAGCCATCAGAGGTACTGCTGTTTTTTCATGGCCTAGAATAGTCATTTCTGATTTGCCTTACTCCATGTTGCCACCTGAATATTCCAGGATGCCTCATCTCTGTTAAACTTCTTTTCCTTGTCGGCAAAGTACAGTGACAGAATAAGGATTCATTACTCTTGAAATGACCCTTTCCACAATATCCTCTTTTTATCTCCTTAATCAGCAAAGTGGTGCTCTGAGGACTGGCAGGTTCACTGCCTACAGGCACATTTATTACCGAGACACAAGCTGAATAATTGTGTATTTACCAACTTCAATTTAACCTCACAACTTAGCTGTCTTCTGCGACAAGGTGAGAAATAAGACCAAGGTGCTCCTCTCCCTGTAGCTCATCAATAACTCCTCTCTCTCAACCAAAGCTGTTTTCATTGTCACCCTTGCATGCGTGAGTTGATCTGCTTTAGCACATGGCTTTTATCTTCAGAAGAAAAAGGTTTTGTTGTCTTGGTCAAAGCTTTAAGTCTTAACTAAAAAAATAAGGCAGAGAAAGGTAGCATTCCTTTTTTTATTTCCTCCCAGGAGAATGCATGTCAGTGTGCAAGGGAAGAGAGGATTAATTTATCTATTTATTTTGGAAGGAGATGGGTAATAGCATGCCTAGGTCAATATTTTTTAATCTCATATGAAAAATATATTCAAAATTATTGTAAAAATATGATATTAAAAATTCACTTAACCTAGCAATTCTGAAGGAAATGATAGAAGTGTGCAGCTATGTAAGTATAGGTGGGTTAATTGCAGCATTACTTTCAACTGAAAATTATAAAAAAATAATCAGAATGTCCATTAATATGTGATCATGGTAAATTCATACAGTGAAAATTAAATGTACCTGTTAAAAGTATAAGGTAAGTCAGCCTATGGCTATTGACTTGGAGAAGTGTCCATGATATATTGTCAAGTTTAAAAAAATCTCCGGTACAGTATAGACATTTTCAAACTGTATAAAATAAGTTTTTATTTGTATTAAGTATCTGGATTGCTATTTATTAAACTGTTAATAGAGTTTCCCCTGAGAGGCAGGATCACATTGGTACTCAACCAAGGACAGTTCTGTTTGTCTGGCAATGTCTGGGGACCTGTCTGTCTGTCACAACTGAGGGTGGTGCTCCTGGCATCTAGAGGCCAGGGATTCTGCAAAACATCCTACAATGCACATGTCAGCCCTCATTATGCCAATAGTGGGAGGTTTAGAAGCCCAGGATTAGAAAGATTTATACTTTCTATTTTTATGCTCTTTGGTGGTGTAATGTTGAGCAACAACCTTGCTTTCCTTTTATTTTAAATAAAATTCATACAATATTTCCATTTTGAGGAAAAATATCCTTGACATAATACAGCTCTTTCCTTTGTAAATTTCAAGTATAACACAGGTCAAAGGATGTAAACTCTCATGAGGCAGGTAACTCTTAAGTCGTTGTGGATATTGGCAGCGATAATAAAATTATGTGTTATAAAACTGAATCTATTTTGGGAGCTAGAGTAGGAATAAAGGGATTAAAGGAAAATTAATTGAACAATGGTCAAATGTCCTAATGTGTTTTTTTTTAAAGTATTATTGCATGCAGTGTGTTTGTAGTCTCCTTCCCTACCTGTGGGCTATCTTCCTAACCCAGTGATGGCGAACCTTTTGAGCTCAGTGTGTCAGCATTTTGAAAAACCCTAACTTAACTCTGGTTCCGTGTCACATATAGAAATTTTTTGATATTTGCAACCATAGTAAAACAAAGACTTATATTTTTGATATTTATTTTATATAATTAAATGCCATTTAACAAAGAAAAATCAACCAAAAAAATGAGTTTGCATGTCACCTCTGACATGCATGTCATAGGTTCGCCATCACTGTCCTAACCTATAGTTGTAATGTGTTCAGAAAATATATTAACTTAAAAAACAGTCAAACAAAGATAATATAGAAGAATGTCTATTGCAGCACTATTTATAACAGAAAAAATAGAAACAATCTAAGTATATGTCAAAAGGGGAATGTTTAAGTAGATTTGGGCATCTCTTTCTATATAAACTAGAGGCCCGGTGCACAAAAATTTGTGCACTCAGGGGGGTCCCTCAGCCCGGCCTGTGCCCTCTCGCAGTCTGGGACCCCTCTAGGGGTGACCACCTGCTGGCTTAGGCCCGCTCCCTGGGGGATTGGGCCTAAGCTGGCAGTCAGACATCCTTCTGGCAGCCTGGGAGCCCTCGGGGGATGTCCACTTGCCA
>NW_005353789.1:207928-221779 GCF_000412655.1 Myotis brandtii | reverse complement strand
GTGCCTGGCCAGCCTGGGTGAGGGGCTGATGGCTGTTTGCAGGCTGGCCACAGCCCCTCCAAGGTGGGGGTCCCCCCTAGGGTGCCTGGCCAGCCTGGGTGAGGGGCTGATGGCTGTTTGCACACTGGCCACAGCCCCTTCAGGGTGGGGGTCCCCCCTGGGGAGCCTGGCCAGCCTGGGTGAGGAGCTGATGGCTGTTTGAAGGCTGGCCACAGCCCCTTCAGTGTGGGGGTCCCCACTAGGGTGCCTGGTCAACCTGGGTGAGGGGCTGAGGGCATTTTCAGGCTGGCCACACCCCCTTCAGGGTGTGTAGGTCCTGCTGGGGTGCCTGGCCAGTCTGGGTGAGTGGCTGATGGCAGTTTGAAGGCTGGCCAAGCCCCCCAGCAGGGACCCTTACCCCATGAGGGTGTGGCCAGCATGGGTGAGGGGCTGATGGCTGTTTGCAGGCTGGCCACAGCCCCTTCAGTGTGGGGGTCCCCACTGGGGGGCCTGGTCAGCCTGGGTGAGGGGCTGAGGGCATTTTCAGGCTGGCCACACCCCCTTCAGGGTGTGTAGGTCCTGCTGGGGTGCCTGGCCAGTCTGGGTGAGTGGCTGATGGCAGTTTGAAGGCTGGCCAAGCCCCCCAGCAGGGACCCTTACCCCATGAGGGTGTGGCCAGCATGGGTGAGGGGCTGATGGCTGTTTGCAGGCTGGCCACAGCCCCTTCAGCATGGGGGTCCCTGCTGGGATGCCTGGACAGCCTGGGTGAGGGGCTTATGGCTGTTTGCAGGCTGGCCACAGCCCCTTCAGCATGGGGGTCCCCGCTGGGGTGCTTGGCCAGCCTGGGTGAGGGGTTGATGGCTGTTTGCAGGCTGGTTAAGCCCTCCAGCGGGGGCCCTTACCCCATGAGGGTGTGGCCAGCATGGGTGAGGGGCTGATGGCTGTTTGAAGGCTGGCCACAACCCCCAGCCACCCAAGCTCCCAGTGGAGGCTGGCTGGAAGCAGGTATCTGGGATTTATTTGTCTTCTATAATTGAAACTTTGTTGCCATGAGTGGAGGCCATAGCCAGCTCAGTGGCTGCCAGGCGCCATCTTGGTTGGGTTAATTTGCATATAGTCACTCTGATTGGCTGGTGGGTGTGGCTTAGGGCATAGCGAAGGTATGGTCAATTAGCATATTTGTATATTAATAGTGTAGATAAAGAACTAATATGCAAATGAGGTTGGGACTCCGTAACAGTCATGACCAGCTCAGGAGGGGCCAGGTGGGCCCCAAGCCTGAGAGAACAACATGCAAGCACGGCCCGGAGCCTGAGAGATCAACAGAGAGGGGTGCCTGCTCCAAGCCTCCATGGCCTGGCTGGGGACAGGCCCCCAGCAGACACACACAAACACACATAGAGGGCGCCTGCTCTGAGCCTCCCCAGTGTGGCTGGGGGAAGGCCCCCAGAGGACACACACACACACACACACACACACACACACACATATACACACATACACACACACACACACGGGGCACCTACTCTGAGCCTCTGCGGCCAGACTGTGGCTTAGGCCCATTCCCTGTGGGGAGCAGGCCTAATCCGTCAGTAGGACATCTCCTGAGTGCTCCCAGACTGTGAGAGGGGGCAGGCTGGGCCGAGAGACCCCCACACCCCAGTGCACGAGTCTCGTGCACTGGGCCTCTAGTGTTTATATAATGAAGTACTAGGCATTCATTAAAAAAATAAGATGAATCCAAGTGTCTTATTTGAGATCCACAACATATTGTTAAAATAAAAAAAAGTTGCAAGCTAATTTCCAGCAAGATTCTCTATTGTAAATAAATACATCTATATAAATATATACGTACATATACATGTGTGTACAGTGTGGGTGTTTATACCAGTGATGGCGAACCTATGACATGCGTATCAGAGGTGACACGCGAACTCATTTTTTTGATTGATTTTTCTTTGTTAAATGGCATTTAATTATATAAAATAAATATCGAAAATGTAAGTCTTTGTTTTACTATGGTTGCAAATATCAAAAAATTTTTATGTGGGACACGGCACCAGAGTTAAGTTAGGGTTTTTCAAAATGCTGACACACCAAGCTCAAAAGGTTCGCCATCACTGATTTATACAGTATGTGTTTGTGTAACTATGTCTATTATAAACATGGAAAATTCAGGAAGAATTTACATTAAACTTTTAAAACAAAAGGAAGACAAACAATCCAATAAAAAAATGGCAGAAGACCTGAATAAGCACTTTCTCAAAGAGGACATACAGATGTCCAAGAGACATATGAAAAAATGCTCAAAGTCACTAATCATCAGAGAGATGCAAATTAAAACAACAATGAGGTACCACCTGCCAGATTGGCTAACATCAATGAATCAACAAACAACAAGTACTGGCGAGGATGTGGAGAAAAAGGAACCCTAGTTTACTGCTGGTGGGAATGCAGACTAGTGCAGCTATTATAAAAAACAGTGTGGAGTTTCCTCAAAAAATTAAAAAGGAACTGCCATTTGACCCAGTGATCCCACTTCTATGTCCTAGGAATACAGAAACATCAATCAGAAAGAATATATGCACCCCCTATGATCATAGCAGCATTATTTATAATAGCTAAGATCTGGAAATAGCCATAGTGCCCATCACTCGGTGAGTGGATAAAAAAGCTGTGGTACATTTACACAATGGGATACTATGCAGCAGTATAAAAGAAGGATCTATTACACCTTGAGACATTTTGTCTCAAGGAGGGTCTTGGAGAGTATTATGCTAAGTAGGCCAGTCAGAGAAAATTAAATATCACATGATCTCACTTATATGTGGAATCTCATGAACAAAATAAACTGATGGATAAAATAGAACCATGGAAGCATAGAATAAACTGACGAATTAAGAGGGGAGAGGAGGGTGGAATGAGATTAATTAAAGAATTTACATGCATATATGCATTGCCCATGGACACAAACAATAGGGTGGTGAAGGCCTGTGGTGGGGCAGGAACCAGGTGGAAGGCAGCAATTGGAGAAAATTGGGGGACATCTATAATACCCTCAACAATAAAGATAAAAGTAAAATAAAAAAGGGTTATTCAGACCTTAGAATTAGAGGTGGATGTTATGGGTGTGATTATGAGGATTTTAATTTATTGATCTTTTATTAATACCTACATATATACATATATGATCCCTAAGCCAGTTGTGTTTAGAAATGTAAATGTTTTTTGGACAATACTTGTTAGTAAAAAATCAGGAATCAAATATATAAGTTAACTATGTAAATTAGGTTTTCATTAAAACTTTATTTATCATTTACAAGTTATTAAAATACATTAGGAAGATGGGTATAGGAATTTAATGTGCTGAATTGTGTAATTCTTTCCTTTGGCACTGCTAATGGGATAAGGTGCTATTTCTTAGAGGAGACATTGGGTATGTTTAGTATAGTGAAACAATAATAATGCTTACCCAGTGTTCTCTATGGGCTAAGTAGGCACTGTTTTGTGTTTTTTTTTTAAAAAAATATTTTTATTGATTTCAGAGGAAGGAAGAGAAAGAGAGAGATAAACACATCAATGATGATGTGCCGTGACTGGGAACTGAACCGTGACCTCCTGGTTCGTTGGTTGATGCTCAACCACTGAGCCTCGCTGGCTGGGCAGTAGATACAATAATTATCTTAAAATCTGCTTAATTGTCTCAAAACCCCCTTATGTGTGTTCTATTTTATCCTCATTTTAGAGTTGAGCAAACTGAGACACAGTGAGCTTAAGTAACTTTCTGCACAAATGAGAGCCAGGATGTGAACCTAAGCAGCCTGGTTTAAGTTGACCTGGATGAATCGTTAAATGATTGCATGGTCCAGATTGTCCAAAGCAAAACTCAGTGTGATGGGTCGTGCGGTGTGATAATCAAACCTGGGGCTGGGATGTCACAAACACCAGACTGGAGCATCACTGCCACCTCTCATGCTTCCAGAAGCACTGGACAACCAGAGTAAAGGCCCCTGTTACCAACTCAGAAAAGGAAAGAACAATCTGTGAACACGGCAAACACCATCACCTACTCACTCACGCTTTAGGCTTTGTTTTAGGGAAGTCTCTCATTCTTTTATCTGACCTGGCCTAGGCAGAGTGTTTAGCAGTCCAGGAGGTAATCACAATTTGGAAAGACTGGGGCAGAGGCTCTCCAGGATGAGGACTTGAACCAGGCGAACTCTGTCATCACCCCAATCAATATTCCTTATTATTACCAGCAATCCCAGACTGGCAGAGACATTTCCCCCCTCTGAGTTCAGTTCAGCATCAAAGTCTTAAATGATGCGTAGAACTTTGCACCAGCCCCCTAGGCTTAAACGTTATCATCACAGGCAGAGCAGGCGCCTGTCACCTCCCAGAGTGTAGAGAGGAACCAGGGGCTAGAGGTCTTCCTTTTTCTTTTTTTGGAAGGGTAGCACAAACATGCCTCTGAAAAGGCTTTCATAGTCACCCACTGTGAATAGAATTTCTGTAGCTCTGAAGCTTCTGGGGGCAGACTATACAAAACACATTTTTTTTCCCCCTTCACACCTCTGTTTTAAGTTTGCCAGGAAGACTAAATAAGAGTCTGTAGGTGGTCATGTGAGCTGAATTAAAAAAGGAGCTTAAAGATGGTTTATCACTTGTTAACCATGGGATGGTCCTCGACATTCAAGAACATCAAATTAGTGTTTGTTTTCTACTTCAACACTTATTGATATTTCTGAATTTCATCTTATTTTTGAATGAATATTAGAGGCCTGGAGCACGGATTTGTGCACTGGTGGGGGCGTGGCATGTGGGGATTGGCCCGCTGTGGGAGCAGCCACTCATCCTGGTCAGCTGAGAGGCTGTGGATCCACCCTCTAAGCAGCTACTGAATGAGGAAATTAGTCTGAGCTGATATTTTGGGGTAATGTCTTTAGTAAAGGCATATTCTGTGTCCTGGAGGAACCTGGTGGAGAGCTTTGCACCCCAAAGCCACTCGGTGAATGTCCTTGATTTGTGATGCCAGGTCGATAACACAATCGGGGATGTTCAGGGCAGCCATGCTCCAGGATCCTCAGCCATCAGGACCAGCCTCCCTGGGGGGTCCACAGTCACATCCCCTCTTTCCATCCACCTATGCCAGCTCCCTGCGCTCTTTGTAGAACACAACTTAGAGGGCCTGCATCAGCTGTTGGGGTTAGGGCAGAGTCTGGATTGTATCAGTTATTTGATAGGTGCAGAGACTTGGCCTCATCCTGGGCCTGCTAGCGGCTGCTTCCACTGTGGGAGCAGCCGCTCATCCTGGTCAGCCGAGCAGCGCTCCAACTATGGGAGCGTACTGACCACCAGGGGGCAGCTCCTGCATTGAGCATCTGCCCCCTGGTGGTCAGTAAGCATCATAGCGACTTGCCGATAAGTTCTGGTCGTTCTGCCATTTGGTTGCTGGTCTTTTACATATATAGACTAGAGGCCCGGTGCACAAATTCATGCACCATTGGGGTCCCTCAGCCTGGCCTGAGGGATTGGGCCGAAACTGGCTTTCTGACATCCTCCAAGGGGTCCTGGATTGCTAGAGGGCACAGGCCAGGCCAGGGGACCTCACTGGTGCACGGTCGGGCTGGGGAGGGACGCAGGAGGTTGGCCAGCTGGGGAGGGACTGTGGGAGGGCTCCAGGGCATGTCTGGCCCATCTCTCTCAGTCCCGATAGGCCAGACCCCAGCAGCAACCTAACCTACTGGTCAGAGCATCTGCCCTTTGGTGGTCAGTGCATGTCATACTGAGCGGTTGAGCGACCTTAGCATATCATTAGCATATTACACTTTGATTGGTTTAATGGATGACCGGATGACTGCATGATCTGACACTTAGCATATTAGGCTTTTATTATATAGGATAATTAGTGAAATTTGGTGAAAACAAAGAGTAAGAAGGTTAATGATACAAAAAAAATTAGGCATACCATTTTGTAGTATTGTTTGTCTTGATGCCTGCCAATCTGGTGACTGTCCTCTTTAAAATTCCTTATGTTGAAGCCCTAACCAACAATGTGAGGGTATTTGAAGTAGAGGCTTTTGGGAAGAAATTAGGTTTAGATGAGATCATGAGGGTAGGATCCTCAAGATGGGATTAATGTTCCTATTAGAAGAGACACCATAGTGCTCGTTCTCTCTCTCTCTCTCTCTCTCTCTCCTCTCTCCTCTCTCCTCTCTCCTCTCTCCCTCCCAAGGAAAGGCCATGTGAACACACAGTGAGAAAGCAGCCATTGGCATCCCAAGGAAAAAACCCTCACCATAACCTACCCTGCTGGCACTTTGCTATTGCACTTTCAGTCTCTAGAACTATGAGAAATAAATTCCTGTTGTTTAAGCCACCCAGTCTATGGTATTTTGTTATGGCAGCCCAAGCTCACAAAGACAATACTTGGATTGCTTAGCCATATTTCTGCTTATTAAATGTGATTTTAATCAAAACTCTCCTGATTACGCTAAGAAGGTTTTATCTTCTGTTCCAGTAGACCAGTGATGGCGAACCTATGACACGGGTGACAGAGGTGACACGCGAACTCATTTTTTTGGTTGATTTTTCTTTGTTAAATGGCATTTAAATATATAAAATAAATATCAAAAATATAAGTCTTTGTTTTACTATGGTTGCAAAGATCAAAAAATTTCTATATGTGACACGGCTCCAGAGTTAAGTTAGGGTTTTTCAAAATGCTGACACACCGAGCTCAAAAGGTTCGCCATCACTGCAGTAGACCAATTTGAGAAACAACCTTGGAAGTGTCAGTATGACTATAGATTTATGTGAGAGGGTTTTAGATAGAGTCATTAAAACAATTATTTTGACCTTGGCTCCCACTGAGTATGTACTCTCTGCTCATAAAATAAACTGACCCTTTACTGCACATTACCTTAAATATCTTACCGCATGTTAGTTTTCTAAGATAAAATGACTGGATATAAGATAAATTTATAAAAATGAATACCTCCTCTCTATACTAAAAATTAAAACTGAAAAAGGAAAATAAAAAATATTTTATTTAATAATAGTAACAAAACAATAAAATATTAGGGAATAAATTTAAAAAATAAGGCCAGGACCTATCTTAAGTAGACCATAAAGAAATCATGGAAAGATATAAAACAAGATATGAACAAATTGGAAGGTCTGTCTTGTGCTTGGTTTGGAAAATTTATATCATACATTTTAATTCTCACAAAATTGACATATACATTTAATGCAGTTCCACTAAGCATCATAGCAGATTTTCTGTGAGGACTGGGAAATGTATAGGAAATGATTTAAAATTTCATGTGGAAGAATATATTTATGGGAATATACAAGTAAAGTTGAAAAATAAAAAAATATAATAAAAGAATAGTGAAGGGGAATAGTGTTAATAGTTATCGGAACATACCAAAAAGTAACTCTAATAAATAGGACATGGTTTCTCATGGTAACAGACAGAAAGATCTGTGGAACAGAACTGAGACTATAGATATAACTATATATGAAAATTTAATGTATATGTAATATCTAAAAGAAATGTAATATTTAATAAATAGTGCTAGGTCAAATAGTATCCTTTTGTAATAAAATTCAGTTGAATTATTTCTTATGCCATATGTAAAAACAAATTTCTGAAGGATTAAAGACATAAATGTAAGTGTAAAATATGAAATAATTCAAGAAAATCTAGGGGAATACAGAGTTCTCTCTTATAATGTCCATTCAGTTAACAATTTAGCCATAATGGCTCTTGAAATGTTATGCCACTTTTTGGATGGCTTTATCACCTAAAAACATACCAAATAAATGGACTAAAAGAAGTGATATTTCAACGTTTGGTTTCAGGCAAATACACACCATTTACTTGACAGAATAATTTTCAGTTAGAGAGAGCATAGATTTGAATTGTGCATCTTGCTTGGGCAAACCCAGAATATTCTACTTTGCATATGTCTGTCAGGGGAGAGGGATGAAGAGGTAGTATTCTCTACTAGTATATACTTGCAACCTGTTGTGCACATATACTATTTGCACATTTTTAAAATGTTTTTGTGTCCCTTTTATTTTTATCTAAAGATGCTTTTCTGAGCAGTTTGAATATAGGCATACCTTGTTTTATTGCTCTTTGCTTTATTGTGCTTTAAGGTATTGCATATTTTTACAAATTGAAGGCAAGACTTTACATTAGGAAAAGATTATGACTTGCTTGTGATATTCATTTTATTATGGTGGTATGGTGGCCTAACCCACAATATCTCCAAAATATGCCTGTATAAGATGGTCACAAACTTCCCAAAAGGCTTAAAAATTGGTGAAGACAATGGGAAAGAAAGAGGAAAGAACGGAGGCTAAAACATATATAAATATACATATATTTTATGGATAAACTGTATTTCATTTCAAATTTTTGTTTATTACATACACTTGTTTTCACTGTTTAATTAATACATTTTCTATCTGTGAATATTATTTGGGTATCTCCTGAGTTGTGACAAAACACATCGTAATTGTTCCCCTTAAAATTAGTAGGAATGGTTTTTATTATTGTAAAAAAATATAACATGAAATCTATTCTCTTAACAAAATTTTCAGTGTACAATACATTATTATTAATTACATACACATGGTTGTCAAAAGATCGCCAGAACTTTTTATCTTGCTTGACTGAAACTCTGCACCCTTCGAACAACTTTCCATTCCCCCTGCTCCTAGCTCTTGGCAACCTCCATTCTATTTTTTGCTTCTATGAGTTTAAATATTTTAAATTTAATGGCTTTTTACCTAGTGGTAGGAGTTTAAAACAAATTAAGGTTTTTAAATAAGAAACTGGCTTATATGTACAATACAGGTAGGGGCAAGGGTAAGGTAAGACAGTGTTTTTAATATTAACTGTAAGCCAAGAAGGTAGAAAAGAAAATTGGGACACATTTTTCTAATTAAAATTTATGTTTAGAAAGGATGTTATACCCCTAGACAAAGGATTGATTTTACAACAATATTTGCAACACAAATGACAAACAGCTGTCATCTATAATGTACAAATTTATAAGCCACACATCAACCAAAAAATGGGCAGAAGATAAGAATATGCTATTTATAGAGGAGCCAATACAATGGTTAAGAAACATAAAAATATGTGTAAATTTGCTAGCAGAGAGGAAAGTATAAATTAGAGTAAAAATGAGCTGTTACATTACACCAATCAGATTGCTGGTGAAACTGTGAATCACAGTAGCCTTTTGGGAAAGTAAATATTAAAAAGAAAGCCCACATTTCCTTTAGCACCCACTCTTAGAATCTATCCCATACCCCACATCAATAAAAGCACCAGTATAAAAGGATATATACCCCAAGATTGTGTTAACTCATTGTCTAGTTAGCCATAGTTAAAAAGAAATCAAGTGACCATTAGTAAGAAAATCATTGCATTTTTATGAAAGTTAGTGAGCCTGTGTTGAATTTAGAACTATACTAGTTGACCTGAAGAAATCTCCATGCAGAATTGTAGAACAAAAAAACATGATGCAAAGAATGTGCATGATGCAGTCACATCCATGCAGAATTGTAGAACAAAAAAACATGATGCAAAAGAATGTGCATGATGCAGTCACATTTTTTTTTTGTAAAGGCACGACACTTATATTTATGTGCCAATATGTATGCATAGAAGTGCATTTGTACATGTTTGTATATGATTAAATGTACATGGAGAGAAATGCATAAGGATACATTTTAGACTGTCAGCACAGGTTAATTTGGAATGGAGCTTAGTGGGATGTGATTTGGGATGGGGAAAGGGAAATAAAAGGAAAAAGAGAAGGAAGCAAAAAGCAAAAATAGAAAAGACTTTTAAAAAGTACCCATGAAGTATAGCCAGGATGCTGACTTAACTGGCTTAAACAATGAGTATATGCATTATTTCATGTAACAAAAACTGTTAAAGTAGGATAGGCCTTGTTTGATTAATTCCAGGGATAAATTACATTTGTTGGAAAGAATACACTTCCTCTTTCTACTCTGTCATTCCCGGGATGTTGGCTTTGTTTTCAGCGCTCTCTCCTAAGGCCGCAAGATGGTGGTCAAAACTCTAGGCATCACAGACAGTCATAACCCTGTCCATGTTTCATGTTTATATTTAGAAATAAGGAAACCTGTCCCAGATGCCTGACCCCAAATGAATGACCAATAGGGGCTATGATATGTCTAGTACTGGTTTACTAACCAGAGCTACCTTTAGGCTTTGGATGTGTAGAGACCTGAAAAAACTGCATTTGTATTTGCAAAAAAGGAGAGAGAAATGGCTACCAGGCAAGTAAGAATGTCTGCTACATAGCACCTAATCCAATATGTGCTGATATAGAAATATTTATGCTTATATACTGCATGGAAATAGTCATCCAATTAAATTCCAAAAAGAAAGCATATGTTCTCACTGAGAAAAAGCATAGCAGCTGTTCATTGTATAATTGTAGAAGTGCCATACAAAGGCTTCTTTTTAAAGGTTTCAAATTTCAACTCAAATGGAGGAAATTTGTAAATTCACTATTTTACAAATACTGGGAGAAATACTACTACAATGTTTTTGTGTCACTTAACTGTTTAAGATGTTAACCTTTTATTCCACCCCCAAACAAGCAAGACATTAATCTTGAAACAATTCAAATGTTTTTTTTTCCTCTTTGTTTTCTCCTTTTCAAATTTATTTAAGGAAAGCTTGGTAATGTCTTACCCATCCCTGTGTAATGTGTAGGATTATGCTTTGTGAACCTATTGTGTTGATTTTGAAGATAAAAGCTCTTCAAGATTTTTAAACCATGAGGCAGTCTCCATCAGAACAAATACATGAGAGATTGCTCTGTTCTTTTTAGGCAGGATACATTCTGTGACCTATCTTTTCCATGACCTACAAGGCTCTAGGAGAAGAGCTTCCAGAGTTTTATTGGCGATGCCACTATTAGAAGGACTTCTCTTTCTCTTCCAAGCTCTTTGGGGGTCAGCCTTAAAGCGAGCATTAAGCGAATGGCTAATGGAATTAAGGGTATAATAATAGAAGGATATAGTGAGACAATTGTATTAACAAGAAATAAATCATGTTGAATGTAAGGTAAGTGTTTTTTAATTGATTGATGGGAAGGATACTCCACAGGTTTTGTCGGGGACTAACAGCCATTTACCTCCCCATCTACAGTAAAAAGCCAAAATGTAGAAAAAAGATAAGAAAATTATGCAGTGGGAAGATAAATTATTCATAGAAGATGGCCATTTTGTGCTGACATCACTAATGTGAAAAGGCATTAAATCTTTGACACTAGTTTCATTCCTTAGGAGCTGTGGGGCTAAAACAGCATTTTGTGCAAGAGATAAAAACGGAAATGTCTACTGCAGAAGCTTTCCTATGTCCCATGGATGGCTTCCAAGGTGACTGGCTACCTGAAGAAATAGCCTGTTCTGTGCTTTCCAAGTTGAATAACCATCTTGCAGTCCGAAGGCTGGTGCCTCTGTCTGTACCATTATAGCATCTAGCTGTCAATATTTTTTATTCAGTTGGCACAGCTTACATGTCTGATGTCAAGGATGCAGAGAGTCACATGAAGATCTCTCAATGTACTATTAGATATAGAAAAACTTGATGCTGAATTTCATAAATAAATGCTTTTTATTATACTCTCAGTTACCAATTCCCCTCTTTGAGTTTAGCTCCTGGCATAATGCTTTATCTGCAGCTATTCTTTTTTTAAAAAAAATATGTTTTTATTGATTTCAGAGAGAGGAAGGGAAAGGGATAGAAATACAGAAACATCAATGAGAGAGAAACATTGATTGGCTGCCTCTTGCATGCCCCCTACTGGGGATTGAGCCCATAATCTGGGCATATGCCCTGACCTGGAATCAAACTAGTGACCTCCTGGTTCATGGGATGATAGCCAACAGAGCCACACCGGCCTGGTTCTGCAGCTATTCTTACTACACAGGGCAGCCCTTTTTAGACCAGCAATAGTCGAGAGATTTCTTATTGTAAGATTTAGATATGAAGCAGAGTGTGTAGATTTAATCTATGTGTGGGCAAGGGGCCATGCTTCTTGCTACAACTTCTTTAAGAGTTATTTTAAACCCTCCCACAGCCCTACTATGATTTTTCTGCTGCCTCTTAAACTAGGTTTATAAACTGTAAGTGAATTTTTTACATAATGTTAGAAACAACATATATCAACAAAGAAACAAAGCTTTTAACAATATCTCTAAACTTGCAAGTTCTTTTTTTTTCTTTAAGATTTATCCATTTGTAAATTATTTGGTCTTTTTTCTTCTTCTTCTTTTCCCTTTTTCTGTTGTTGGAATGGAGTAATACAATTACTGGACACCTGCTATGAGCCAGACACCATGTTAGGCATTTTACATACATTATTTAAGATTTATTTTCTACGGTTATTTTTTTGGTAGTAAAGATTATCATCATTTCACAAATAAGGAAATGAGGTTTAGAGGGAGTAAGTACTTTCTCCAAATTCAAATTGCTAATTAGAGGTAACAGACGGAATTAAAACCAGGAATGAGTGAGATTGTAGTTTGCACTCTCCCATCACTTCAGACTATGATGATGGTATTTTTTTTAAGTAAAATTATTATTTATTAAACTGTCTAAGCAATGTTTTTTTAGCATATATAATCACCTAGGACAGTTGAAAAATGCAACAGAACAAAACAAAACACAAGACACTTTGAAATATGCCAGAGCATTTGGTTCTTTTTTTTTCTTTATTGATTAAGATATTACATATGTGTCCTTATCCCCTCATTGCCTCCTCACCCCACTCCCATTCATACCCTCACCCCCCTGGTGTCTGAGTCCATGGCTTATGCTTATATGCATGCATACAAGTCCTTTGGTTGATCTCTCCCCCTAACCCCCACCCTCCCCTACCTTCCCTCTGAGGTTTGAGCATCTGATCCATGCTTCTCTGTCTCTGGATCTGTTTTTGTTCATAAGTTTATGTTGTTCATTATAATCCACAAATGAGTGATAGCATGTAATATTTATCTCTCTGGCTGGCTTATTTCGCTTAGCATAATGCTCTCCAGCTCCATCCATGCTGTTGCAAATGGTAAAAGTTCCTTTTTACAACAGCATAGTATTCCATTGTGTAGATGTACCACAGTTTTTTAATCCACTCATGTGCTGATGGGCACTTAGGCTGTTTCCAAATCTTAGCTATTGTAAATTGTGCTGTTATGAACATAGGGGTGCATATATCCTTTTCTGATCGGTGTTTCTGGTTTCTTAGGATATATTCCTAGAAGTGGGATCACTGGGTCAAATGGGAGTTCCAATTTTAGTTTTTTGAGGAAACTCCATACTGTTCTCCATAGTGGCTGCACCAGTCTGCATTCCCACCAGCAATGCACAAGGGTTCCTTTTTCTCCACATCCTTGCCAGCACTTGTCATTTGTTGATTTGTTGATGATAGCCATTCTGACAGGTGTTGGATGGTACCGCATTGTCGTTTTGATTTGGATCTCTCGGATGAGTAGTGACTTTTAACATGTTTTCATATGTCTGTTGGTCTTCCTTATTTCCTCTTTCAAAAAGTATCTATTTAGGTCAGGGGTGGGCAACCCCTGGCAGGCATGCCAAACATGGCACGCCAGTAACTTTTGCTGGCACGTGAAACCCTCTCTTATAATCTTCCATTTACAATTTTTTTCTTAATATCGACTTTATTTTTCAGATAAATTCAGTGTAGGTGCATCTTAGATAAATAAATAATTTTACATAACAAGTTATCTTAAAGACCATAGACATGGATTGATGAGAGAGGGGAAGAGCAATTTCTATGCCTCTGCCTTAACTCT
>NW_005353789.1:179436-206550 GCF_000412655.1 Myotis brandtii | reverse complement strand
GCTAAGTTTATTCCTAGGTATCTTAATTTTTTTGTTGCAATGGTAATGGGATTTTTTTTTTTTTAGTTTCTCTTTCTGTGAGTTCATTATTGGTGTATAGAAAAGCCATAGACTTGTGGGTGTTAATTTTGTATCCTGCTGCATTGCCAAATTCATTTATGAAGTCTAGTAGTTCTTTGATGGAGTCCTTGGTGTTTTCTATGTACAATATGTCACCTGCGAATAAGGACAGTTTTACTTCTTTTCCAAATTGGATGCCTTTATTTCTTCCTCTTGTCTGATCGCTATCACTAGCACTTCCAGTACTATGTAGAACAGGAGTGGTGAAAGTGGGCATCCCTGTCTTGTTCCTGTTCTTAGCGGAAATGAGTTTAGTTTTTGCATTGAGTATGATGTTGGCTGTAGGTTTGTCATTTAAGGTTTTTATTATGTTGAGGTATGATCCCTCTATTCCCACTTTGCTGAGAATTTTTATTAAGAAAGAGTGTTGGATTTTGTCAAATCCTTTGCATCAATTGATATGATTATGTGATTTTTGTCTCTCACTTTGTTTATGTGATGTATCACGTTTATTGAGTTGTGGATATTGTAACATCCTTGCATCCCCAGAATAAATTCCACTTGGTCATGGTGTAAGATATTTCTAGTGTAATGCTGGATCCAATTTGCTAGAATTTTGTTGAGGGATTTTAGCATCTATGTTCATCAGGGATATTGGCCTGTAATTCTCTTTCTTTGTGGGGTCTTTATCTGGTTTTGGGATTAAGGTAATGCTGGCTTCATAGAAAGAGCTTGGAAGTGTGCCTACCTCTTGAATTTTTTGGAATAGTCTGAGAAGGATTGGTTTTAGTTCTTCTTTGAATGTTCAGTAAAACTCCCCTGTGAAGCCATCTGGACCAGGGCTTTTGTTTGCTGGAAGCTTTTTGATTACTGTTTCAATTTCATAGTAGTTATCAGCCTCTTCAGGTGTTTTGATTCTTCCTGATTGAATTTTGTAAGTTTGTATTTTTCTAGGAATATGTCCATTTCATCTAGTTTGTCTAGTTTGTTGGAGTAGAGTTGTTGTTCGTAGTATTTTTTTACAATCCTTTGTATATCTGTTGGGATTAGTTGTTATCTCCATGCTCCTCCTTCCATTTCTCTTTTACCTCTCCCCTCTTCACTCACTTTCTTCGCCCTATTCTTTCCTCTCCTTCAATTATTTTAAAACAGATTACCAATTATTTCTTGAATCATTCATGTAATGGACAAAGGGCCTGTGGTCCTGGTTTTGTTTTTTTTTTTTTTTTTTTTTTTTTTTTTTTTGGTGTCTATGTCATTTATTTCTTCTCTGATCTTTATTATCTCCTTCCTTCTGGATACTATGGGCTTTTCTTGTTGCTCTCTTTCTAATTCTTTAAGTTGTAGAGTTAGAGTTTTTTTTTGTTTTTTTTTTTTGAGGTAGGCCTGTAGAGCTATAAATTTCCCTCTCAGGACTGCTTTCATTGTGTCCCATAGATTTTAGATTTTTGTGTTTTCACTGTCATTTGCTTCCAGGATGTTTTTCATTTCTTCTTTGATCTCTTGGTAACCCAATAATTATTTAATAGCATGCTATTTAGCCTCCAAGTTTTGATTTTTTTCCATTGTTTTTATTGTAGTTGATTTCTAGTTTTATGCCATTGTGATCTGAGAATATGCTTGTTATGATTTCTATCTTCTTGAATTTGAAGAGGCTTTGCCTGTGTCCTAATATGTGGTCTATCTTTGAAAATGTCCCCTGTGCACTTGAGAAGAATGTATATTCTGTAGCTTTGGGGTGAAATGTTCTGAAGATGTCAATTAATTCCATTTGATCTAGTGAGTCATTTAGGATTGCTGTTTCTTTGCTGATTTTTGGTTTAGAGGATTTATCCAGTGGTGTCAGTGGTGTATTAAAGTTCCCTACTATGATTGTATTGCTATTGATTTCTCCCTTGATATCTTCCAGAAGTTGTTTTATGTATTTGGGTGCTCCTATATTGGGTGCATATATGTTTACCAGAGTTATATCCTCATGTTGAATTGCCCCCTTTAGTATTATGAAGTGGCCTTCCTTATCTCTTGTTATGACCTTTACTTTGAGGTCTATTTTGTTAGATAAAAGTATTGCAACCCCAGCTTTTTTCTCATTTCCATTTGCCTGAAAATTTTTTTCGATCCCTTCACTATCAATCTTTGTGAATCTTTTGTTCTGAGGTGGGTCTCTTGCAGACAGCAAATATATGGATCATGTTTTCTTATCCATTCAGCTACCCTATGTCTTTTGATTGGAGCATTTAATCCATTTATGTTTACTGTTATTATTGATAAGTAGTTGTTTGTCGTCATTTTTATTCTTAATGTTTGTGTTTCTTCTTGCCTTTCTGTTTCTTCTTTTTACAGCAGACCCTGTAGCATTTCTTGCTTGGTGTTAATAAACTCTCTTAGCCCTTTTTTGGCTATGAAGCTCCAGATTTCACCTTCAATTTTGAATGATAGCCTTGCTGGGAATAGAATTCTTGGATTCAGTCCCTTGCTTTGCATCACTTTGTATATTTCATTCCATTCCCTTCTGGCCTGGTGTGTTTCTGTTGAGAAATCAGTTGATATTCTAATGGGAGATCCCTTGTAGATAACTTCTGTCTCTCTCTGGCAGCCTTTAAGATTCTTACTTTGTCATTGATGTTTGCCAATTTAATTATGATGTGTCTTGGTGTTGGTCTTTTTGGTTTCATCTTGTTTGGGACTCTATGTGCTTTTTGGACTTGCGTGTTTTTTTTTTCTTGCCAGTATCAGGTAAGTTTTCTGTCATTATTTCTTTAAACAGGTTTTCTATTCCTTGCTCCGCTTCCTCTCCTTCTGGTACCACTATTATGCGGATGTTGTTTTGTTATGTGTTGTTCCAAAGCTCCCTTAGGTCCTCCTTCTGCTTTTTAAGTTTTCTTTCCAGTTTCTGCTGTGTTTGTGTGTTTTTTCCTACCTTGTCTTCTAATTCACTGATGCATTTCTCAGCCTCTTCTAGTGTACTGTTTTAGCCTTCCATTGTGTTCTTTGCAGCTATGTGTCGTTCTTCATTTCCTCTTGGTTCCTTTTTATGTTGGTGGCATTCTCATTCAGCTCCTCATACTTCTCATTGAGTTGTGTGTATTTGTCATCCAGCCGTTTGAGCATCCTTATAACCATTACTTTGAATTCTTTCTCTGACATGTTACTTGCCTCCATTTCATTTAATTCCCTTTCTGGTGATTCCTTTTTTTCTTTACTTTGGGGATTGTTTTTTTTGTCTCCCCATTTTTTACTGTAACGTTTTAATTGTTTCTGTGTCTTAGATTCGACTGCCTTGCTACCCAGGTTCTTTTGGGGGTGTTGCTAGTGGTGTGGTCTCTCAGGTCTCCTGGGCTTGGTGATCTAGTGGAGCTCCATACTTAAGCTATTTGGGTCCTCTTGTTGTAGTTGTATCTTGCATGTTAGTTTCTTATTTGTGGATTAAGTCTTGTCATGGATTGGCAATGTGACTCACCCCCGGCTTAATTGTGCAAGCTGTTTTGGATGTGATTGTGGTTCTGGCTGTTGAGGAAAAGGTTGTCTGAGGTCTCACTGGTATGTTTTCACTGTGGGTTCCCAGAGTCCACAACCTGGGAGGAAGGAGTTTTGGGTCCTGAGGCTCAGGTACTGTGACTTTGGCCAGTATGGTGTGACTCTTGCTGGATTAGTATCACTCTGCAACTCACTACAGTTGGAGGTGGGTGTTTTGTAGTCTGTGGTTGAGGCAGTGGGACTCTGGCCAAAGTGATTTTTCTCTCTGAATCATGAGGGGGTTCAGGATCCAGCAGCTGGGGATGTAGATGTGGGAATCTTGGGGTCTGTGGCTGAAACAATGTGACTTTGTCCAGGGAGGCAAGTCCTCAATAACTCACCAAGCTGTCCAGAGGCAGGTAGCCAAGAGGGGGATGTTATGGATCCTACTGAGGGAGCCATGCGCCCTTGGTTGGAGAGGCACATGCCCAATGGCAGCACACAGAGGGGCCCAGGAGCTGTCTGCAAGGGGTGTGTGCTCATGGGGCCCACATGCTGGATCAGAGCAATTATGGTGTGCCCCTGGCCCTGTGGAGGGAGAAGCCCCAGTTTCTGCTTTGGGGGATGTGAGTCCTTGTTTGGATAAGAGCACACCCAGTGGGGGCTCACAGAGGTACCCAAGAGCCACCTTGGGCTCAGGAGGCCTGCACACTGAAAAAGTGTGACTGTGGTGTCCAGAGGTTGGCAGTTGTGGAGTGGGAAGACTCAGTTTTTGCTGGTGCGTCCTTGGTTGGATTCACATGTGCCCAGTGGTGGCTTACAGAGAAACCCATGAGTCATTTGTCAGGCCAGAACACTCAGAGGGGCCCTCACGCTGAAGCCGTGTGACTGAGGTGTCTGTGGGAAGGCAGCTGGAAAGGGGGGAGGTCTGAATTTCTATTGCCGGGGCTGTGCATCCTTGTTTGGATACGAGTACGCCCAGCAAGGGATCACAGAGGCACCCAAGAGCTGCCTTTGGGGCGGTGGGCTCAGGAGGCCTGAACACTGGAAAAGCGTGACTGTGGCATCCGAAGGTCGGCAGATGGGGAGGGGGGAAGTCGCACTTACTGCTGTGGGAGCTGTGCAGCCTTGGAGGTGGAGGTCCTAGGGTCTGCAGGGCTGTGGGTGGGACAGCAGGATTTTGGCTGGAGTGGCTGCAGGGTTGCAGGCAGTGTCCAAGGCCTGTCTGTCCAAGGCATGTCTGGGTGGTGGTGCTGATGAGTTCCTAAAAGAGGCCACTCTCCCCTTCAAGATGGAGTGGCCTTCATGCCTGAGCCCCGCAGCCCGGGGAGTGCCCGTAGTGGTGGTAGGTGCTCCCTGTCCAGGAGAGCCTGGTCTGCCAGCCCCTGCTACTCCTGCCAGATTTAACTGTCCCTCCCTCACTCACACACACACCACACACACCCACACATTATTCTTTCACCCCCTCATTCACTCACACCTTCTTTGTCCTGCCAGCCACCATCTTCCAGTCTATGATGATGGTATTTTGAAATTCCATCAAATATTGCAATTGAGTGGAAGGTCTGACTAAAAACCTCTGAGGTTCTTCCAAATATAATTGTCATAGATTAAGAAGAAGTTTGGGATACAAAATATTTATTAGAGTCAAAGGAAAGGAGTAGAAGCAGGATGGTGTAGAGAAAGTAGTTGAACTGCAACGATAGCCCAATGATACTTTGGCCAACCCGGCAAAGAACTTTAGAGCAAATATCTCATCTGAGTGTCCCACAAAGGGCTGAGGTGGGCGGGCATTTGTTCCCTGACTTTGTTCACTCAAGCTGCCTCAGGAAGGGCATGACCTCCTGCAAGAAGGCTTGAAAGCTCCAGGAAGGAACTGAGCAGGAGGCAGCAAGTCCTTCCTTGAAGGGGCATCTAGACAGCACATGTCTATCATACAAATAACATCATGGTTTCTATAATGGCAGTACAAAATGGACTAGCAAATGGTTTCTTTTGTCATCACTGTTGGTTGTATTATCCATTGGGATAGGAGATATGTGATGGTGAACTTGGATAAAGAACTCAAGCTTGGATTTTTTTTTTTTTTTTTTGCAAAGCGATTTCACTCTACATATAGCCTTACTTCATTTTCACATAGAAGAGTTTGACAGTTTCACTCTGATTTAGTGTCGAAAGAACAATGACTGTTCCAACCATTCCTCCTGATGTTTCTTTCTTTCTATTGCAAAGATCAAGTTGGCTAAATTTAACTTTGTTTGTTATTACTTACATATACATTTTAAAAAACATTCAATCCTTTTCTTAACTGACTCAGTTCTCTATAGCTCATATATTTACTCATCTCAAAATTGGTCTATAGTTTTTACTTAGTTGACTTTCATTCATTCCTATGACAAATTTTAGCCAACTAGAACATGAATTTTAAACTATCTAGTGTTATCTCCTTAAATATTTTTTATGTTGTGATGGCCTATATATAAAATGTCTAGCTATCTGGTTTTCTAGATACTTTATCATGAATTTATCTTTACTGTACCTTTCTTTTAATTTCCCTTCAGCCAGTATTATTCAGGTCTTTCCATTGATATCCTTTGTGAAATAAGGCAGGACTTATATTCGTCAGTTCTTGAAGGTTTACCACTTGCTCCACCTGGAATGCTATTTATAATTACCTTCTAGAAATTTGTTTGGTTAATGTAGCCCATCATCTTATTTGTCATGAGTAACCTTGTGGTTAGTATTCTTTTAGTCTAAAGCATCCACCAAGTTTACAGAAAGCTTGTCATTTCCCTGTCAAAGGTATTCCAACATTAATAATCATAATGGCTGTCTTGCTAATTCCACATATGTTCTGAAGAATATGTACCTTCTCCCATGTGTCCTCCTGGAATACATTTGTGGTGGGAAGATTGGCAACTTCCCCTCTTTTCCCAACTCCATCATAGCTAAATTCCAAATTATATGAATGTAATCAGCACAATACATTTCCAGTAAAGGTAACAAATGACCTTTAAGACTAAGTTAGTACTATATATGATTCTTGTAGGAGTTGGGTAAACAAGGAAAGAAATTAAACTTTTGTGCACAGTAATGAGAAAACACTGATTCCAAAGGTAGAATTGACTTTTGCTAGTGGAGAATAGGTTCATTTCTCGGTTTAGACCAGGGTTTATCAACCTCCATATTATTGACATTTTGGACCAGATAATTTTTTGTTTAGGGGAGAGGGGGTGCTGTCCTGAGTACTGTAGGATGTTTAGCAGCATCTCTGGCCTCTGCCCACTAGGTGCCAGCAGCACCACTCCCCCCAGTTGTGACAACCAAAAATATCTCTGGAGGAGCAAGATTGCCCCAGATTGAAAACCACTGGCATAGATCACAATTCTCAGGGATGGTGAGTAGGAGAGCTTAAAAGGAGGGGTTGTAGGTGACTTGTGAAAGGAAGAACTTAGTGAAGGGAGACCCAAGTCTGGAGGGGGGAATTGTTCATAGATAATTTTTATTATCTCATAAAGTCTAAGTCTTAAGGTACCATCCTTGGGAAACTCAAAAGAAAGCTCACATGTAATAGAACTTTAATCTTTTCCTTCCTACACTATAATTATATTTTGAAGTTTCCTTAATATTTCAATAAATATATTTGCATTTTTCTGAACTACTAGCACAAGGTATTGGAGACACTCCAATCTAAATATGAGAAGGGACTCATGGGTTCTATTAGGGTGGGGGTACCAATCTTAGATCAGTCAACTATGATCAAGGGAAGTTGTTCTTTGTATCGTGTAAGTTTCTGGTGCAGTCATATGGCTGAGAAGGAGAAGCAATTCCTAGAATAATTATAATATTACCTTAACTTCATTGGGTGCTAACTATATTCTAGGAACCGTATTAATCATTTGTTCATATTATTTCATTTAATTCTTAACTGTCTTATGAGGAAGGCACTGTTTTTAACCACTCAAATTTATAAAGAGAAACAGAGGATCGAGGTAGTATACATTTTGCCCTGATACTTAGGGAGGATATGATGAAATTGAGGTTTGAGGCCAGGCAACCTGGCATTAGAGTCCATGACATGTCCCTACTGTACTAGGTTCCTTTCCAGAAGATGATAGGGTGGTGCTTGGCATTACATCCCATAAGTGTCCACGATACTCACAGACCCATAGTCCTGGACTATATTATTTAAAATACAATGATATATTCTAAAGAGGTCTAGTCATTGAACACTTGTCTTCCTTAATATTAATGAATTTCATGTACATGTATTAGATAAGATATCTTTAACTTAAAAAGACATATATACAAATATAGGTCTTTGGTTATGTGTACCTATCTTTTGTAAAGTAGCATTTCAGTATTGTAATGAAAAGTTTAACATGCTGGTAACAAAAAAGAAAGAGGAAAACCTGTAAAGAGAGAGGGTGAAAACGGAAAGCTTCTGGCTCTTTGTTGGTGTTGGTGGATTTTTCTCCTTCTTATCATCTTTCTTAGTAAAAATAAAAATAAAATTAATTAATTAAAAAATCATGTAGCTTACCTTCCAAGAACAGAATATGACTCCAGTCAGCTGGCTTTCAAGCATGACACTTTAGGGTCTATAATTGGTACTCCCATTTTTGATACTGCCAATGATCAAATAAAGTACTTTGATATGTTAAACTTGCTTGTACCTTCCCGTATATTTCTAGTTTTGTAGCCAATACACAGGCTGCTGGTTTAACCTAGAGCTATCTCTCCACTCTTCTATTTCTCCATATTTCACCACAAATCACCCACCTTCAAAATTTGACCTTAGACTACAACCCATGAATCTCTGTTTATTAGTGTCCTGATGAGAGCTTTAATTACCTCCTGAGAGTTGAGATGATGGTAAGGACAGAATTTAAACAATGGGAATGGGGGTGGAGCCTTGAGAAATGTGGAAATGTTGTCAAACAGCTAAAGTGGAAAAAAGCACAAGGGAGGAAATAAGAGAAGAATAAGATGGGGAACAGAGAGACCAGGGATCAAGTAAGAGAACAAAAATGTGCAGTGGGCCCAATCATCATAGTCTCTGATTTTATTCATTATAATAAAAATAAGACAGTAGTGCCCTAGCTGGTTTGGCTCAGTGGATAGAGTGTCGGCCTGTGGACTGAAGGGTCCTGGGTTCGATTCCAGTCAAGGGCACATGCCCGGGTTTCAGGCTCGATCCCCAGTAGAGGGCATGCAGGAGGCAACTGATCAATGATTCTCTCTCATCATTGATGTTTCTCTCTCTCTCTCTCTCTCTCTTCCTCTCTGAAATCAATAAAATATTAAAAAAAGAGAGACAGAGCTGAGGAATCAGGGGACAAAGGATTTGAGGGTTCTACAAGTAGTTTCGAAATGGCTGATCATGGCTATAGGGCTAAATAAAAGCACAAATGAAACCATGAAGAGAATGAGGGACTAGGAGAAATGGATTGGTATGTGGCAATATAAGACATGGAAAAGTCAAGATATTAAAAACATTTTTTAATCCTCATTTAAGGATATGTTTGTTGATTTCAGGGAGAGAGGAAGGGAGAGAGAGCGAGAAACATTGATGTGAGAGAGAAACATAGCTTGGTTGCTTCCCCCACATGCCCCGACCGGGATGGAGCCTGCAACTTAGGCGTGTGCTCTGACTAGGAATTGAAACTGCAACCTTTTGGTGCATGGGACTATGCTCCAATCAGCTGAGCCATCTGGGTGAAAATCAATGTATTGAGGTCACAAAGAGGTCATTCCAAGTAAGTGATGTTGGAAGAAGAACAAAAATATTTCTGTCTCACTTTTGCCTAGGTCCGTGGTCGGCAAACCACGGCTTGCGAGACACATGCGGCTCTTTGGCCCCTTGAGTGAGGCTCTTCCACAAAATACCACGTGCAGGCGCACACTTACAGTGCGATTGAAACTTCGTGGCCTATGAGCAGAAGTCGGTATTTTGTGGAA
Source organism: Myotis brandtii (assembly GCF_000412655.1). NCBI lineage: Eukaryota > Metazoa > Chordata > Mammalia > Chiroptera > Vespertilionidae > Myotis > Myotis brandtii. Next base: position 197,073 of record NW_005353789.1, on the reverse strand, counting down.
GAGCTGGTATTTTGTGAAAGAGCCACACTCAAGGGGCCAAAGAGCTGCATGTGACTCGCGAGCCACGGTTTGCTGAGCCGCAGTTTGCCGACCACTGGCCTAGGTGTTAGGAACCCCTATTTTTTTTACAATAGGAGGATTACTTGAAAGTTAAGATTTAGGCCCATTTAAACCTATTAAACCTATTTCCTAATATTCAGTGTTATTTTTGTCTTTTTCCTCAGAAGGTTTGATAAGAAAAATTATTACTAATTGGTTAACTATTTGAGGATCCATCATTTGTTTCCCGCCTGCACACTAAAACAATATACAATGGGATGATTTTGGATTTTGAAGTTGAATTTTCCAGTTAAGTTCTACTTTTTTAATTAGCAGTGTTACCTTTAGCAATTTACCTGAAAACCTTGAACCTCAGTTTTTTCATCTCTAGTAATGATACAGCATTAGCTTCTTCACAGAAAAGTTCTGAAGATAAAATAACATTTGTGGAAAGCATTTTAGTAAATTAAGAGTTATTATCACTCTTCTTTAATATCTAAATTTCCCTTTAAAAGGGGGTTGGTGAGCCCTAACCAGTTTGGCTCAGTGGATAGAGCGTCAGCCTGTGGACTCAAGGGTCCCAGGTTCGATTCCGGTCAAGGGCATGTACTTTGGTTGCAGGCACATCCCCAGTAGGGAGTGTGCAGGAGGCAGCTGATCGATGTTTCTGTCTCATCGATGTTTCCAACTCTCTATCCCTCTCCCTTCCTCTCTGTAAAAAAATCAATAAAATATATTTTAAAAAATTAAAAATAATAAAATGGGGTTGGCAAACTTTGCAAGTTATTTTTCTTATTCACCTCCATATCCTCAGTGTCAAGTATAATGACTGCACCACAGCTAATGACAAATATTTGTGGAATGAATGAATGATTAGATTAATAAATAAAATTTACAAAAAGCTATTTAATACATAATTGAATATGACATTGAGATAGGCCATTTTGGATCTAACCCAAGGAACTTCAGTGATTTTTTAAAATACAAAAATGATTTTTATTTTAAGATACTCACCTTCTTTATAGGCATGAATTTATAGGAGAATGTTAAAACTTAGGAGTGTTATCAAAAAGTTTAAAACCCTTACATGAAAGGCCTTGAAAATTATTTACTTAAAATTTTCTATGACTTCTAGCTTCTTCTTCTTTTAGGGGATTATTTATTTCTAGATGCCTGGTGCACAAAATTCATGCACGGGTAGGGTCCGTAGGCCTGGCCGTTGATCAGGGCTGATCGAGGCCTTTCAGCTGCCAGCCGGGGCCTCCCTTCCCTGGCTGCTGGCCGCAGGCCAGGGCCTTCCTTCATTTTGTGCCACCCCCTGGTGGTCAGCACATGTCATAGTGAGTGATCAGTTTCCTGAGCAAACTCCTGCAGGGACAATTTGTATATTAGGCTTTTATATATATAGATTATGGGCTAATCTGGTGATATCTCAATATTTGGCTGTTACACTAAATTGCCCATAGCAGTTTTTATTTTGTTCTGACCACTTGATAGTGTTATTTCCTGTGGATTAATTAGCTTTGCTATAAACTAAAGATTTCAGGGTGTCAATGCAATTTTGTCCATTAAAGACAATAACCCTGGCAAGCTCTGAGGTACTATTCTTAGTTTTCCTTTGAAATACTACTAATTTACAGAATCATTTGTTTAAAGGTATTGATTTATTAGACTTCTTAAGATTTCTATATTTGATTCTAGCCCCAAAGATTTTGCTTTTAGCAAAAGGAAGATTTGGTGCAAAGAGTTAAAATATAGATGGTGCTATTTTTCTAAATGGAAGAACTAACTATATGCAATTTTACAGGAAAGTTTTAATATTTAATATATAAGATCTGTAATTTTTCATGGGTAATTGAAACTGAGTCTGAAGCATTAAAAAATTAACCACAGCAAACTGAATTTTACAAATGAAAGATAATGTCTGTTGAGTAGAGTTTTCTGTTGATTAATGCATGCCACATGATGGGAGTGGAAGTGGGGGAAAGTTCCTTGAATTTCATATTTCAAAATGAAATTTGTGTTGTCTAAAATCTGAAAGAGCTGGTTTCTTGAACTATTGGCTTATGGATAGAATAAAGAAATTGGATTTATATTATGAGCTAGTAAATCTACTCGATTCTATTGAAGCCAGAGGATTTATGCATTGTATTTTCTTTTAATGCTATGTGGAGAATGCCATGTAGTGGCTAGAATTACTGGAGTAAGCCTGGGTTCAAGTCATACTAACTATATATAATGGAGATGATAATAATAATAGTATCTATTCCATAGGATTTTATGAGGATTAAATTTAATAATTTAAAGCCACCTAGAACAGTGTCTGGTACAAAATAAGAGCTAAAATATTATCTATTGTTATTTTGTTTATGAGGCATCTGAATTAAACATTTGCAGGGCTGGTTTTATTCTGGCTATTTTAGCTGGGAAGGACCTTTTTTAAGGTCTAAGATAAGTCATACAGATAAAATAAGGAAGCATCAAAAGATATTTAAACAAGGCTGGGTTATTCTAACAATGGCATATTAGTTGCAATAAATATTTACTGGACTCAGTAGTTGAGAGAGCTTAAACTCTTAACCAAAATGCACAGTAATAACCACTGTATACACTTTTGGTATTAATATGGCATACTCTGGGCTAAGTATTTTATATATATTCTCTCACATAATATGACATAGTGATGAAGTAAATTGTTTTGGCTTTTACGAATGTGGAGACTAAGACCTAGAGAGATTAAATAATGTGCCCAAGGTCCTATAATGAGTAAGTGGTAGAATATGGACTTCAGTGCAGGCCTAATTCTAAATCCCAACCTTTTATTCATATGCTATATGCTTCTCAGTGCTTTGCAGCAGTTTGGGTAAGTCCTATAGTCTACTTGATAATTGTGGACAGAAGGGTAATGTACATGTAGAAGCCTCATGAAAAACAATGATGCTGTAAGTGCTTTGTCATGACAATGGGAAGTCACTTAACCTTTTCTAACTTCAGTATTCTAACTTGTACTATGGATATAATAATACGTATCTGACTCATAGGGTTATCGTGAGGATTAAAGAAAAATACTGTATATGAGACACCAGCACCTGGTAAACCATCAGTAGATATTCTTCCCCCTTCCATTTCTCTTCTTGTGCCAGGCACTGGCCCTTTATTGCATGAACTATAGATAAAATGTCTGTTGGGTTCTACCCTCCAATTGGTAAGTCATTGTTAAATCATTTTAGCAACATGGCAAGAGATAGCTAGAAAGATAGATAAATAGATAGACACTATTACAGTGATGAGAAATTCCAAATAAGAGACTCACTCAATAAAGATACTCGAATCACAGTCTTAAAAGGACTGCACCCCATTTTTCTACCATTCAACTAGATGAGGATACATTTGGAATCCGCTGATAACCCTTGGTTCCATAGCTCCAGTCATAGAGCCTTGGCCACAGGAGACATCCAGTACATATTTATTGCTACATTGATTCGAAGAAGAGAAAAAGGACAAGATATTGGCCATGTTGAATATGTATAAATTGATTTTTTAATTTTAATAATCAAATTGTGGAAGGTCATTTTTAAATTTACTTCTCCTATAATTTTCTAGCACATTCATCTTTGTTTAGACTAACCAGAACACTTAGGCACCGAGTAATTAAACCAATCATCTGAGTCTCTGGATGCATTCTATTTAATGTTAATTTTTATATTTGAATTTAAAATACCAAAGAATAGATGCGGGTATCATTAAGAAACTCATTGTGTAAGTAACTATTTGCTTGATTTCTTAAATATATTAAACTAGAGGCCTGGTGCATGAAATTCATGCACGGGCCGATGATCAAGGGCCTTCCAGCTGCCGGCCGAGGCCTCCCTTCCTCGGCTGCCAGCTGCTGGCTAGGGCCTTCCTTCACTCCGTGCTGCCCCCTGGTGGTCAGCACACATCATAGCAAATGATCAGTCTCCTGGTAGAACTCTCGTGGGGACAATTTGCATATTAGGCTTTTATATATATAGATACCTTAAAAGTTTGTAGACAAACATTAAAATTCAGGTAGGTGTTTAAAAAATTCTCCTAGCAGCTTTATTATTGTCAATGTCAATGTTAGAAACATTCAAACCTGTGAAGAATTTTTGTGAGTTTATTTGAGCCAAACTGTCGACAAATGGCAGGAAGCAAAATCTCAATAGTTGAGGTAATGCTCTTAGAGAATGGCAGTTTTGCACCTTTTTTTATACTCTGCAATCAAAAGAGGACCTGTGAGTGGGTTACAAGAAATTCATTGGTGATAGATTAGGGAGATAGGAGAAGGCAAAGCAGGGAAACCCCTGGGATTGGATTTATCATCAAATTAATCAATCATCAAATTAAAAAATTATAATTAAAATTATAAAATTGCCATCAAATTAAAAAATTAATCTGAGTAGTATCAAAGATGGAAATTGGTGACTTCATTGATTGATATAGGTTCTCTTGGTATGTTGTAAGAATACATTGTTTCCCTTTTAAAAAGGCATGTATAAAACATTTTAAGAATAATTTTACAATTAATTTCTTTACTGATCTAATTGAGCTTTGTGCCTATTTTTCTAAGTGTTTGGGAATTTGAATCTAAACATAAAAACAACCAAAAAAAATTGTTCTTTTAATAAATCATGTCATTTAAATTTATAGCAACCTTATAGATATTTTATAAATGAGGAAGCTGAGGTTCAGAGAGTGTAAGTAATTTGCAAAGCATTTTCCAGGTACAAGTGGCAAAGCTGAAAATCTGCCCCAGGTAGGCTTGGCTCTAGAGTTTGTGGTTTGTGTCTTTATTGCACAGACTCTGTAAAAGCCAGGTGCTGACCCTTACCCCACAGTCAGCATTTCAGGGAACTTATCCGGATGGACTGCAGGGATCCTCTCTAGTGATATCTGTGTGAGGAAGAGAAGTGGCCCTCCCTTTGCATTGGGTCAGGTCTGGGCCCCTGGGTCTGCTGGCATCACAGGGCTTGAACAGCAAGTTCATCCATTCTTAAAGTGAGCCATACTTGCTATCTTCTTTAGCAAACTTCATACCTCCTCCAGCCTGCACTCATGAAATCACCTGCATCCCCTTCTCTTCTTGGGGTTTTTGAGGATGATTAACTACTTGGTTTTTGTGAAGACAACTAGTTCCTATCGACAAAGTCATTGGCTGCCTAGAATATACCTCTTTGATGCTGGGTTAAATTGACCATTCCCTTCCCTGCTTTATTCCTGTGCATTGAGAGCCATGGTAGTGATGGAGCCGTGGGGATGACAAAACATGGGGATATTGCCAGCTGCCTCAGTAATGGCCCTGCTACTTCATTGGGCCATCAACTCCTTCCTGATGCCCTCCCAGGGAAGAGCAGGCCTGAGGGCTCAGTCTTGGAGAAAGGTGCAGAATGAGGCTTCCTGCTGGGGGTAAAGATTAAGCTCTGAGTGGCACTCCTGCAGAGGGTTTAAATGTGCCAATTTGGGATGGAATTGTCCTGGAGGTCTGCTAAATTCCACCTTCTCTTTCAGTGAACACTAGTGATTACCTCTGAGTGCCTCCAGAGGCAGCCTCCCCCATGTGTGGCTCCCTCTAGGAGCTCATTGCTATCAGTTTGTTTAGCACGTGCTATTCACTCTGCCTCCCCTCAGCCCTTCATCTTCCTGAGCCACTTAGGCCACTTGTAGTTGTGATCTCAGATTCATGCTGCAAAGCTCTGAAAATGCAAAGGAAAACAAAGGTTTTACCCGGTGGGTAGGGGAAATCACTTAGACATCTTTTGACTTAAAAGCTACTATAAAAACTTAAGTTATTATTATTCCCAAGGCTTAAAGCAACCTCACTGCCACCATGCTGGGTAAGAGGTGTTCAAGTTCCCAGCATGGCGCATGGCGTGGCTGACATCAGTCAGAGCCATATCCATATGAAAAAGCACCGTGGATGGATCAGCTCCTGGTGCGGATTCTCAGCCCTGCTTGCTTAATAATTGTCAGGTGGAGCTTCCTTCATCCATAGTTAGAAAGCTGTTTATTTCAATTTTCTGTGAAAGAGAGAACACTGGGGTTATCTATTGTTCCAACCCTCCCCCCAAGTCTAAAACAAATGGAATCCAAATTAATTTGTATATTATCGTCTCTGGTATTGATGCAATTATGTGGGACAGTGTTGGTAACGGATCCCCATGGATGTTTTTGGCGCTGGGTGTGTTATAAAGGCAATAGCTGATTATTTTCTCATTAACTACTGTGTTAGCTTTTTGTTCCATTTACCCTCAGAAGGCAGAGAAGCGGCAGAAATGGAGTAGAGACTCTTAGGAGACAAATGTAAGGATGCAGAACTCTTGCCCTCTTCATTTATTCTATTTACAGCAATAGATTCCTCATAGACCCTTCCAATGGGAATGAAACTGGAGCTATATTAGGAGACAAATGGTGTTTTTATGAGGAAAGGTCAAGGAATATAGAGAAGAAAAAAATCAGGAATTAATTTTTTTACTATATGAATTATTGTTTTAGAGAAGTTAAACCTGAAATATTTGCAACAGGAGAATTAAATAGAAATGACATTTATTCATTTATTCAACAAGCATTTATGGAATGTCTCACTATGTGCCAGGCACTAGAGTGGATGAAAAGACTCAGTCTTTGACCTCAAGGAATGTGCAGCTCTGAATAGATGCATGGCAAATGAATGGCAAACAATTAACGTCTGCATTTCTCTCTCTCTCTCTCTCTCTCTCTCTCTCTTTATATACATAGGCAGGACATTGGAAACTAGCTGAATAAACAGAATCAGAGCTTAGAAACCTTAACTTCTTCACTTTCTCAGTCCTCCCCTACTCCTGCCCCCTTGTGACCTAAAACACAGGTTTTGACTTAAAAGTACTATAAATGCTTCATTTCAAAATGCAGAATGGTGTAATAGGAGCTCAATGCTCTGAGTCACTGTCTCAGGAACCTCTTTCGCCCTTCACTTAGGGAACTCAGTCAATGCTGGTATTAGCTTGAAAGGCGGACCCTTCCAACTACCACTAGATTTTGTGCCTTAAAAACCTTACTTGGCTCTCCTATTTTGTTTTGCTTTGCTCATATTTCTAAAAAGTCAGGACTTTATTGTTATTTTTTCCCATGCTCTTACTTTCATCAGGCGTTTGGAAAATAGTAACATAAAATCTAACAGTGGCTTCAAGAGATGGGGTTTATTTATTTCTCACAATAAGAAGCTCAGGGGAAGGTTGCTCAGGGCTGGTAGGATGCTTCAGTGTTGCCATCAGACTCCAAGCTTGTCCTATAGTTTACTCTGCCATCTCTTCTGTTTATGCTTTATCTTCTTGTTTACTGCCTCATGGTTACAAGGTGGCTATTGTACCTTCAGGCCAAATGTCTGTATTCCAGTCAGGAAATTGAGGAAGGGGAAAGAAGCAAAGGACTATACCAGCCAAATGTATCCCCCTAACTTTTTTTTTTTAATTAGAAGATACCAAGGCTCTCCCAGAAATCCCACCTAATAAAAACGTATATCTCATTGGTCAGAACTGTATCACATGATCAATAAGGTAGGCTGGGATGTATATGGATGGTGGTAGGCGTTGGGTTGCTAATCAGCAAAGGAATGGCCACATTGTGCTCTTAAACTCATATGCAGTATCAAAATTTCAGGAGAAGCCCATAGAGCAAACCTGAAAAGGGGTTAGGGAAGGCAACTTTGAGGTGAATTCATATTAGACTTAAAGTAATGTTGGTACATGATGGTGTTCTCTCATCTAACCAAAAAAGTAATTTCCAAAAACATCAATAGGTTTTTAGGGAAAATTAAAAAAAAAATATTTGAGCACTGATTCCTATTAGACTTGCCATGATTTTTTTAGGATCAAGGAATTTGGGTTGTTGTAATTTTCTAGCACATAATTTTTATAATGTTATTAATAGTTTTTTTTTTAATATGTTTCACATAACCAAAAGATATACATTTGCTGATGAAATGAACTGCTAATTTTTTTTTTTGAAAAGAAGACAGGAATCACAGTGATTTATTTACCTTTTGTTCTATATAACACAGAAATCAATAAGAGCATCTAAATTTTCTATTTTTTGGCATTATGCCAGATGTCTTAGTTATGAAAACATTTTCATAAAACTTTATCTGCCCTATTAACATTTACAAATGAAAAGGTCTGTATAAAATATATTGTATCACTCTCTTCTCCTGCATCTGACTTTGTCTTTCTTTGGACCAAGAAAGATGGTGCTTTAAGACTAAGCGAGATTAAATTTGCGAGTGACATCTTCTTAGGCACTCCAATCCATCACATCAGAGAACCCAATTACCTTAGTGATCATTGACTAACTACTGGTAAGAGCATCTCCAAAATGTTGTCCTTCCAAGCCAAGGCCAAAGTACAAATAAAGCTTCCAACTAACCAAAGCACCCTACAGTTTCAGCCCCTATTTGCAAAGAGATCCTTTAAAGGTCTGCTGCTCTGCTTTACTGCTTATTTTTTCAAACAAGGACCAATACCAGGGAGTGATCCCTTGTCCACTGTGAAGAGGTTCCAGTGCTTGTAGTGACTGTCACATATCATCATGCTTACATGTGCTCTATGACCCACGGCCTCACAGAGAAGGAATTCAGAGTTATGCAGAGGGATATAACGAGTCTTCTCTATGTCTAGAATCAGATAAACTATTTTATTTTATTCTGGGACTCTAGGCAGAGAAGATAGGGTGTTTCTTTCCTCACAAGACATGTATAGCTTCATCTATGCAAATTCAGACCGATGAGACAGATAGGCTTATGAGTACTGAGTCACTAGAAGTGAGACTTTCCAAATCTCAGCTCTGGTAATGTTTTTCTCCAAAGATCAAATAAATGACTTTTGGACTGAGTGAGAGAGAAAAGAGATAAGAAGAGGTTTAGGAACTAAGCCTCAGGGCACAGCATCATTTCATGGTTGCGAAGGGAAGGAATATTCAGCAATGCTGCGTTTCTTATACCTTAAGCCACATCGCATTATTTACAAACTTCTAAGACTTTAGTATGTTGGTGAACTAGGTCCTGTATTATAAAGAAGGCAATAGAAAATAGCGATGCACCCTGCCCCTGGAGCCAATCAAAGGTAGACTAAAGCCTAGAACTTAGGGCCACGGTTCTATCTGTTATGAGTACTATAGTACCCATTTTATTGTTTGTGATCATCTGATTTTTTGTGACAGGCATATCATTGAATCATCAAAACCCCCATTATCTCCTTACTTTAGGTCTCTTGAACACTGATGTTCATGAAATCATTTAACAAAGACTTAATTGAGTCTCTATTTGTTCTTGGTATTGTGCAAGGTGCTGGGCACACAAAGAAGAATCAGACATGTCCCTTTATTTTATTTTTTGTTTAATCCTCACCCAAGGATATATTTCCATTGATTTTTAGAGAGAGTGGAAGTGAGGGGGAAAGACACACAGAGAGAAAAATCGATGTGAGAGAGACATCAACTGGTTGCATCTTGCACGCATCCTGATCAGGGCTAGGGTTCGAGCCTGCAACTGAGTTATGTGCCCTTGATTGGAATCGAACCCAAGATCCTTCAGTCTGGAGGCCAATGCTCTACCTACTGAGCCAAACCGGCTAGGGCAGAGACATTTCCCTTTAGAAATAGCCTTTAGGAGCTCATATCTAGAAGAGGACTGTGAGGACAGACATTTAGAGCAATGATCGAAATAGAGTAGTTCTCCCTTATCCATGGGGCATATGTTCTAAGGCCCCCATTGGATGCCTGAAATTGCAGATAGTATCAAACTCTATATAAGCTATGTTTTTTCCTATACATACGTACTTGTGATAAAGTTTAAACTGCTCTTGTACTTTGGACCATTATCTATATATATAAAAACCAGCGACCGTAATGCCATAACGACTGTATTGACTGGTGACTATGATGCCCACTGCGGCCAGCGAACCCACCTGATTGGGGGGTGGGGCCAGTGGCCAACCTCCCACAGAGTTTAAGATAAAAAGTTAATTTTAATAGTAACATGGATGAAATATTATTCATAATAAAGGGAAATAATTCATTTGCCTTATGCATGTCTCATATGTCTTAAATGAGATATTAAACAACATTGAAAGCAGATAAATTCATTTACAAAACATTTTCATTGTTAATGTTTCAATTATCTGATGCTAAGTAAATTCCAGACTGATTTGGAAGTATATAGTTGAGAATTGCCGAAAAAGCAATGACACAAAATAATGAATCCTATATAATAAAAGGATAATATGCAAATTGTCCCTTCTACCAGGAGTTCAACCATGAGGTCAAATGGCCAGTCAACCACCCATGGCCCCTCCCCCAGCCACTGACCCCCAACTGGCCCCCCTATCCCAATTGGAGGCAGAGCCCACCGGCCAATTGCCCGTGGACCCTCCCCCCAGCTGTCCCAGCCCTGATCAGGCCCTGGTGGGGGCCGGGCCAGCTGGCCAACCTCCCGCCGTCTCCTCCTTCTGATAGGCCAGGCCCCGATCTGCCCCGATTGGGGCTAGGCTGGCTGGACCCCCCATGCATGAATTCATGCACTGGGCCTCTAGTCAAGTATAAAAGATTACTTGAATATAAGCACTGAGATGGCTACTAAGTAGCTAGCAGGTAGGTACCATATACAGTGTGAATATGCTGGTCAAAGGGATGAATCTTGTCCCAGGTAGAACAGATCTGGATGGAGTGAGATTTTATCATGCCACTAGTGGCTTGGTGCACGGATTTGTGCACATTGAAAGGAAATTAATTAGAAGGTGGCCAGCAGGGTGGGACTGAGCGAGATGGGGTGGATATGCCCTGGAGCCAACCTCCCGCAGTCCCTCCTTGGCTGGCGACACCTGGGGCGGCGCCGAGGCTCAAAGGGCATCTGCAGAGTGAGCGGGGTCCCTCCAGCAGGTGGGGTCCCTTGGCCTGGCCTACGGGAATTGGGCCGAAACTGGTTCTCTGACATCCCCCGAGGGGTCCTGGAGTGCAAGAGTTGCTGTTGCTGGGCAGCTCCTGCATTGAGCGTCTGCCCCCTGGTGGTCAGTGTGTATCATACCTACTGGCTGGTCAGCCAGTCGGCCAGTCGGCCGGTTGCTTGGCCTTTTATTTATATAGATTTCCTTATAAATTATTTATTTCTGAAAATTTTAATTTAATATTTTTGGACTGCTGTTGACCATGAGTAGCTGAAACTGTGGTTAAGGTGGTGATTACTGTACAGAGTGATCTGGGCCCTAATGAAGGAGATGTAGACAAAGCGTAGCAGCTTCCCAGGTTCAAATCCTGGTCTCAACCTAGAAGCACTGTGACCTTTCTTTTAAAGACCTGAAACATATTTTAGGAGGCATAGATACACACTCTTAACTATAGTACAGTTTGATAAGTGTTACCCTGCAAGATAACTGAAGTAGTATAGGAGCACTCGGGAAGGAACAATTAATTCTGCTAGGAAAGTTGGAGTGGGTATGGGGAGGGTGGTCCATTAACTGCACAATCACATAATGTATTAATGGCCTACTACACATCAAGAGCAGTTTTAGATAGTGTGTGGTGAGGAAACACCTAGAAAGGAAAGGTGGAAATTTGAATGCCATATGAATTAAGGTTAGCTTTTATTTTGTGGGGAGTAGGGAACTGTTAATGATTTTGAAAATAAGGGAAAAGCATTATAGTTGTGGGGAAAGTCTTGGGCTTTACCGACTGATAAACTTGAGTTCAAGACCCAGTGTAATGATGTGCAAACCGTGTGACCTCGGCAAGTTCATAAAATCTTTCAAAGCCTCAATTTCCTCATGGGGATGAAAATAGGACCTACTTTGTCTTATAAGGTTTAGTGAGGATTAAATGAGTAAATAAATACATGGAAAATACTTGGAACAGTGCCTGGGAGGTACTTAATACTAAATAAATGCCATCGTTTTAATTATATTTGTGTCTGAAAATAGATCTGGTAGGGGCATTGTAACAGAGGGGTTAGAAGCAGGAAGACCTGTTTAGGAGGATGTGAAAGTCCAGGCAAATGAAAGGGCAGAATGGGCAGGGGGAGTGTCTCTAAACAGGCAGGATAGGATGTATTTGAGGTACATTTCAGTGACCGAGGGGACAGGGTGATAAGGAAGGGGCTGGAAAGGAAAATAAAATGAGGTTTATACAAAAGATGGCTCAGCTTTTACATCTCGGTGTATAAGGGATGGTGAGGCCATGACTTGAGATACAAAACAGGATAAACTGTGGGTTTGGAAAAATAAATAAAATGAATTAGATTTTGGATATATTACATGTGAGTTGTATGTAGACAGCCAGATGGAGGCATGGGGTGGAGGGCAGATGGAAAGATAGGCCTAGTGATGACAAAGAAGAGAGGTCTGGGCTGGTGATAGATATGCATATGTAGAAATTATTTATATATGGATCAGGGATCAGCAAACTTTTCCTGGTAGTGAATATTGTAGGTTTTGGGGGTATAGCAGCTTGAGTATCTGTGGCAATACAGTATCTGTCACAACTACTCAACTGTATCTTAGCACCATAGTAGCCAAGGACAAATCCTAAACAAATGGATGTTGTTGTGTTCCAAAAAAATGTTAGAAAACAGATTAGTCCATCGGTTGTAGATTGCCAGCCCCTGTTATAGATGGTAAGGACACGAGAGTGGACGAGCTTGTGTAAGGACAGGGAGGAGATCAGATGAGAAAGAGTTGGTGCTGAGGGTGGATGGATAGAGAGGCCATTGAAGTCATAGATGGGTATGGGCTGTCCTGGCTACAGGCCTTCCTAATGTCTTCCTGGTAGCACAAAGATTTGTTAAAGACACTGAAACGAAACATTCATGTGCTATTTAATTAATTTTAAGGGAAGACCTGTCAGGAGGTGGTCAAGAAAGGAGGAATGAGGCTAGCATTTTAACAAGGGTACCAGAATGCCCACTTTAGGAGATTTAACCTCTCCTGTCCTGCACAAACATTCTTTCATTATTCCTTACCTTTTTGTACATTTCATATTTCTTCCTCCTCCTTCCTCTTCCAATGCTGCTTCTCCTCTCACTCCCCACTGTGGTGTGCCCACCACAATGCCAGGTGGGTAAGATGATAATCATCAAGCCAGCTATTATGAGCAGGATAAACAAATGACAAATTTCTGGGCACAAGGAAGGTAACAAGAGGCTGATCAGTAGTTCTAGTTATCTTTCCTTCATGTTTATTGCAGTCTGCTGCAGTTATTTCTAAGGGCCTGACATTGATCGACAGCTTCTATTAAGGCCTATCCAGGGCAGCTGGATTGAACAGATACATTAAATAAAGCAGTTATTGCTTTTCATTGCCTTTCCGTAAAATATCACTGCTAAATAGCTTCTGCCATCAGATGCAGTTAGGTACATGGTTTTAATTTGAGGGACTGCTTTATAACACTGCACAATTGACACTGGCCTTTGTTTCCCCTACAATAATGATTGTGTACATCCTAGAGAATTGATGGGCTGTCCTTTGAGGTGGTGTTGGGAGGAGGCGGGGGGAGGCAGCTCTGGCTTTGTTGTTCTCCCTCTCTCTCTTTTTATACATGCCAGTTTTGTCACTTGTTTGCAGCACAGGCAGAAACAATGTCAAGTGAGGGTCCTTATCGCAGGATGTTGTAATGTAGGGACTGTAAGCCTTCGCCTGGAGACCAGATAAGCGCAACCTTACAAGCCCGGAGGAAGACTGGGTGGGTGGGGTGTGTGTGATTGAGACAACAATGGAAAGCTGTCAGGTGCCCGTTACAGCTCTTTCTGGTGTCACAGAAATATATGCATGTGGAATGGTGCATAACAAGCATGAAAATAAAAGTCTGGAATGTTCATCTAATAATGATGTATTTGGAGCAGGATTATGCTGCCCAATGACATTCTTGTTTTATCTCTGGGCTAAACGCTGGGGCAGCTGTGTGCTTTGGCACAGTTTTCTGTCCCTCCTTTTGTGTGCTGCATATTAATTCTTTATTGAAGTAATTAAATGTGTGCTTAATGGCAATGAGCTGGCAGAATGAACGTACAATTGAATTAGCAGTTATGATTGGGCGCATGCTACAAAATGAACTAAATGCAATTACTGTAGGCATTTCTTTCTCCAAGTCGAATCTGGCTACATGACATGACTTAATTAGAGGTGGTTAGATACACTTACTTCCTGATCCTTTACTGGGCTGTCTGAATTTTACTTAGAATGCCCCCAACCCCATATTTGCCCCTTGCATCACCCTTATTCAGACTGTGCTCAGCAAAGACTCCTGATCCCAGCTCTCCTGCAATGCTGATAAGTGTGACTTTTCATAGAGAAACAGAAATTAAGAGCAACATCTTCAGCAGTTTCCTCCGTGGTAAAATGTCTGATAATCACTGTTCCAGCTATCTGTTCAGGTAAGTGAGGGCCAGCACCATATAGCAAGACCTGGCATGCTTTGTGAACTGAGGATGGGCGGGTGCTTTATTTGGAGAACGAACAACACTTTAAGCCTTTAGCTTTTCAGGCACTGAAGTGACTCCTAGGTGGAGAGTCCTCCTTGATTTCAGAAGCTCCAGCAGAGGAGACTGAACAGAGTGTCAAGTTCTTAAGGGCATACTTAGGCAAGCACTGAATGCCTGCAACACTTGTCCGTGAGAATGCTAAATAAGAAGAAATGACTAACTGTGTTATATCATCTTTACTTAGAACCTTTGTAATATTAGTTAAATTAATGGTTCTTTTTAAAAAATATATTTTATTGATTTTTTACAGAGAGGAAAGGAGAGGGATAGAGAGTTAGAAACATCGATGAGAGAGAAACATTGATCAGCTGCCTCCTGCACAGCCCCTATTGGGGATGTGCCCGCAACCGAGGTACATGCCCTTGGCCGGAATCGAACCTGGGAACCTTCAGTCTGCAGGCTGATGCTCTATCCACTGAGCCAAACCGGTCAGGGCTAAATTAATGGTTCTTAATTGGGGCTGCACAAGAGAATTCCTTGGAGAACATTAAAAAAACTTCGGGTCAAGTTCCACCCCTAGAGATTTATTATCTGGGGTGGGATCAAGATATTGCTAATTTATTAAAACTCTCAGGTGTTTCTAATTATACCAAGGGAAGTACGAACTTAGCTAGAATAACTTGACTCAACATTTTAAATTAATTTGCTTTCCTACCTTCTATTTGCAGTGCTTCTTGGCATTGCAAATTTTTTTTTTGGGGGGAAGCTGGGCAGGCAGGAACTTGACTCACATGGACATGAGTAAGAGTGGATGTCAGCAGATCATAATGGGGGTAACAGTGGTTCCTTTATCAGATACACAAAGTTATAGCTTCTTCTCATCCCTATGTTGATCTTGGGGCTACTTTGGAAATGATCCTGGGGCTAAGATTTATAATTCCATCAATTCCTGACCTCCCAGATCTGTCCAACAAGTAAGGGCTCTCATTCGTTGTGCCCCTCTGTTTTGTTTAGAGTTATTTACCAAGAGGCCAATCAATATTCTACAAACAGTTAGCTGGGATGTGAAGCCCTCATCAATCCATTTCATTTTCTTTTCTCAAAATGGCGGATGGAAGAAGGAGGGACAACGTACTATAAAACAGAAGGCAAAACCCACTGCCACTTTTGAACACCTAAAATATACATTTTGTTTTATTTTTATTTGAGCATAATGAGGCAGGGTGCCTGGTCAGTGGGAGCTCCTGGGTCTATTTTACAGCCTTCATTCTCTTTCCCAGGGCCATAAATGAAACCCTTTCAGCCCTAATGACCACAATGACTTTCCTCGATCATGTTATTGCTACTTTGGCACATTTATTGCTTTCACATGCACTAATGGATGAGTTTGGATATGTTAACAATTTATATATCATTTGATCCTAAAAAAGAAACCCTACCGAACTAAGCCCCCACGATTGAGTAGCTTTTAAGAAGTATAAATGAATTTAATGCTTTAGAAAGAGCTTCTGTAAATTATGAACATGACACCTATTACATTAAGCTGCATTAAGCATTAATACATCTTCATTACTGGCAGGATGCCCAAACCTCCAAGGTTGAAAAAGCTGCCTGAAAATGTTCAATGTGATAGTCACCTAGGCCAAGATTGATGGTTCTATTTTGGGGAGTTTGAGGGATGCCTATTGACTTGATCCCTCTTCCACTTCCAGACAAAGAAATGTAAGTGGTGTCAACCAGAGTTTCCCAAAGGTTGAGTCTAATGGCCAGGCAAACACTTCTGAATCCTTGGTGTGCTGCTCAGTTACCATTACTGGGAGAGGTCCTTGAGTAGGGAGATGCCAGGTGTTCCAACCTTTTAAGCTAAAAGATTGGGGGTGGGGGTGGGGGATAATATTTCTTTCTGGGAGAGACATGTAATTCCTATTATAACTTCACAGTATACAATTATTAGCAACACTTATCGATAACCATAGCCAGCGCTTCCTGAATATAGGATAGGGCAAATGTAGGTTTACAGTTTGAAGTACCCAAAATACGGAGTTTATTCTTGTATTATTATTTATAAAGTATAGTATTATTTTCCATGCGAACAACTGTAAACCTACTTTTGTCCCACCTTATATTGAATACGTGCCAGAACGGCTACACTCTTTATAGTTTCTGTTGTTTAATCCCTTTAATGATCCTGTGAGTTAGATATTATTTATTGTCCAAGATTACTGTACTAATTTTCTAGGGCTGCTGGAACAAAATACTACAAATTTGGTGGCTTAAAACGATAGAAGTTTATTCTCTCACAGTTCTGGAAGCTAAAAGTCTGAAATTAAGGTGTTGACAGGGCCATGTTTTCTCTAAATTCTGTAGGAGAGAATCAGGTTTTCCCCTTCTCTTAGCTTCTGGTATTGCTGCAATCCTTGGCTTGTTGATGCCTCCCTTTAGTCTCTGCCTCTGTCCTCAAATAGTGCTCTCCCTGTGTGTTTCTGTCCCTCTTCTCTTATTTTAAGGACATTAGTTATATTGGATTAAGGGGTCACTCTAGTGCAGAATGACCTCATCTTAACTAATTACATCTGCAAAAATGAGAGGGAGGGAGGGAGAGAGAGAGGCAAAAATAATTTCTCATTTTTAATTTGCATCCTTTTTATTCTTTGAGGTCCTTAATTCAACAAATATTTATTTTAGGTCTACTGTTTGCCAGGTACAATTTTAGATCTTGCAAATACAGTAGTAAACAAGGTCCCTAAATAAGACTCACATACCTGCCTCATAGGTTTGTTGTGATGATTAAATAAAACAAAATAGATAAATATATTTTTCTCTTTTTATTTATTTATTTATAATTATTATTTTTTATTGTATTAAATGTGTCTTACATGTGTCTTCTTTTTCCCTGATTGACCCTCCCCCCCGGCCACTCCCATCCCCCAGGACAAGTCCCCACTGCCCCAGTGTCTGTGTCCATTGGTTATGCTTATATGCATGCATACAAGTCCTTTGGTTGATCTCTAAACCCCACCCTCCTCCTGCCTTCTCTCTGAGGTTGGACAGTCTATTCAGTATTACCTTGTCTCTGGATCTATTTTTGTTCATCAGTTTATGTTGTTCATTATATCCCACATATGAGTGAGATCATGTGATAT
>NW_005353789.1:165802-177633 GCF_000412655.1 Myotis brandtii | reverse complement strand
TTCCTTTTTCTCCACATTCTTGCCAGCACTTGTCATTTGTTGATTTGTTGATGATAACCATTCTGACAGATGTGAGATGGTACCTCATTGTCATTTTGATTTGGATCTCTTGGATGATTAGTGACTTAGAGCATGTTTTCATATGTCTCTTGGCCTTCTGTATGTCCTCTTTTGAAAAGTATTTAGGTGCTTTGCCCATTTTTTGATTGGATTGTTCATCTTTAGTTAAGTTGTATGATTTCTCTGTAAATTTTGGAGATTAAACCCTTATTGGAGATAGCATTGGCAAATACGTTCTCCCATGCAGTGGGCTTTCTTGTTGTTTTGTGGATGGTTTCTTTTGCTGTACAGAAGCTTTTTATTTTGATGTAGTCCCATTTGTTTATTTTCTCCTTAGTTCCCATTGCCCTTGGAGCTGTATCAGTAAAGATATTGCTGTGACATATGTCTGATATTTTGCTGCTATGGAGTCTTCTAAGGTTTTTATGGTTTCCCGTCTTACATTTAAGTCTTTTAACCATTTTGAGTTTATTTTTGTGTATGGTGTAAGTTGGTGATATAGTTCATTTTTTTGCATGTATCTGACCAATTTTCCCAACACCATTTATTGAAGAGACTGTTTTGACTCCATTGAATCCTCTTGTCAAATATTAATTGAGCATAATGGCTTGGGTCAATTTCTGGGTTCTCTGTTCTGTTCCATTGGTCTGTATGTCTGTTCTTGTGCCAGTACTAGTCAGTTTTGAGAAGTTTGGCTTTGTAATATAGCTTGATATGTGGTATTGTGATCTCTCCAACTTTGTTCTTTTTTCTCTGGACTGCTGCAGCTATTTGGGGTCTTTTTTTATTCCATATGCATTTTTGGAGAATTTGTTCTAGGTCTGTGAAATACGCCGTTGGCATTTTAATGGGGATTGTATTGAATCTATAGATTTCTTTGGGTAGTATGAACATTTTAATGATGTTGATTCTACCAATCCATGAACACAGTATATTCTTCCATTTGTTTATGTCTTCCTCTCTTTTTTTCAATGTCCTGTGTGTGTGTGTGTGTGTGTGTGTGTTTATTCCAGATGAATTTTTGGAGAGTTTGTTCTAGGTCTGTCAAATATGCTGTTGCTATTTTAATGAAGATTGCATCGAATGTATCAATTGCTTTGGGTAGTATGGACATTTTAATGATGTTGATTCTACCAATCCATGAACATGGTATGTTCTTCCATTTGTTTATGTCTTTCTCTATCTCTTTTTTCAATGTCTTATAGTTTTCCAAGTACAGGTCTTTTACCTACTTAGTTAAGCTTATTCCTAGGTATCTTAATTTTTTTTTGTTGCAGTGGTAAATGGGATTTTTTTTTTTTAGTTTCTTTTTCTGTGAGTTCATTATTGGTGTATAGAAAAGCCATAGACTTGTGGATGTTAATTTTGTATCCTGCTACATTGCCAAATTCATTTATTAAGTCTAGTAGTTTTTTTTATGGAGTCCTTGGTATTTTCTGTGTACAATATCATGTCATCTGCGAATAAGGACAGTTTTACTTCTTCTTTTCCAATTTGGATGCCTTTATTTCCTCCTCTTGTCTGATCGCTATGGCTAGCAGTACTATGAGTTCCCTGTACTATGGGAACAGGAGTGGTGAAAGTGGGCATCCTTGTCTTGTTCCTGTTCTTAGGGGAAATGAGTTTAGTTTTTGCCCATTGAGTATGATGTTAGCTATAGGTTTGTCATATAAGGCTTTTATTATGTTGAGGTATGATCCCTCTATTACCACTTTGCTGAGGGTTTTTATCTAGAAAGGGTGTTGGATTTTGTCAGATACTTTTTCTGCATTGATTGATATGATTATTTGATTTTTGTCTCTCAATTTGTTTATGTGATGTATCACGTTTATTGATTTGTGGATATTGTACCATCCCTGGAATAAATCCCACTTGGTTATGGTGTATGATCTTTTTAATGTAGTGCTGGATCCAGTTTGCTAGAATTTTGTTGAGGATTTTAGCATCTATCTTCATCAGGGACATTGGCCTGTAGTTCTCTTTTTTTGTGGTGTCTTTATCTGATCTTGGAATTAGGGTAATGCTGGCTTCTTAGAAAGAGCTTGGAAGTGTGCCTTCTTCTTAAATTTTTTGCAATAGTCTGAGAAGGATTGGTTTTAGTTCTTCTTTGAATGTTTGATAGAACTCCCTTGTAAAGCTGTCCAGACCAGGGCTTTTGTTTGCTGGAAGATTTTTGATTACTGCTTCAATTTCTTTGGTAGTTATTGGCCTATTCAGGTTTTTTATTCTTTCTGATTAAGTTTTGGAAGCTTGTATTTTTCTAAGAATGTCTTTGTTGTCTAGGTTGCCCAGTTTGTTGGAGTAGAGTTGTTCATAGTATTTTTTTCACAATCCTTTGTTTTTCTGTGGGGTTGGTTACTTTACCTCTTTCTGATTAAGTTTTGGAAGCTTGTATTTTTCTAAGAATGTCCATTTTGTCTAGGTTGCCCAGTTTGTTGGAGTAGAGTTGTTCATAGTATTTTTTTCACAATCCTTTGTTTTTCTGTGGGGTTGGTTGTTACTTTACCTCTTTCATTTCTGATTTTGTTTATTTTGGTCTTCTCTCTTTGCTTCTTGGTGAGCCTGGCTAGAGGTTCATCAATCTTGTTTCTCCTTTCAAAGAACCAGCTTTTGGTTTTATTGATCTTTTGTATTTTTCTTGTCTCTATGTCGTTTATTTCCACTGTAATCTTTATTATTTCCTCCTTCTCCTTACTCTGGGCTTTTCTTGTTGCTCTCTTTCTAATTCTTTGAGTTGTTGGGTTAGATAATTTATTACCATTTTTTCTTGTTTTTTGAGGTAGGCCTGTAGAGCTATGAACTTCCGTCTCAGGACTGCTTTCACTGTTTCCCATAGACTTTGGATTGTTGTGTTTTCATTGTTGTTTGTTACCAGGATGCTTTTATTTCTTCTTTGATCTTAGATAAATATCTTACAGAAGTTCACCACAGATAGGGATTAGGGCAGGTAAAAGTGTGTAAATGTGTGACTGCCCATGGCAGTCTTGTGATTCTAGGGAGACAGAAATTTGAGGTTAGGGTTGCAAGGATGGAATGGCTCTGGTAAACACAATAGGCTCTAATTTGAGCTGCCTCAATAGATATACATTAAGAGTAAAAGCTACATCTTTGGAATAAGGACAAACCAGAAATAAACCAGCTCTCATAATGAGAGACCCCTAGCCTTGACTAGAACAAGGTAATCTGCCATTAATCTGTTGGTAGATAACATCATCTGGTACCTAAAAAGTTTTATATGCAGTATTCAGCATGCAATTATAAATCACCAAGAATGTCAAGAAACAAGATCAAATAATTAAAAACCAAGAGAAGAAATAAACAATAAAAGCAGACCCATAAATGACTCAGAAATTGAAGTTAATAGACATGTACTTTTAAGTAACTATGATTAATATATTCAATAAATAGAGGAAGAAATGATATCTTTCAAGAGAGGATTGGAATCTATGATAAATCAATCAACAAAAAAGAGTACAGTAATGAAAAAATTAGGTGAATTCCAAATAAAATCTATGGTGTATGAATAGTAATGTATTAATGACAGTTTCTTAGTTTTGACAAATGCACCATGGTTATGTAAGATGTTAACAATTGGGGAAACTTGCTGAGGACTGTACAGGAACTCTCCATACCATCTTTGCAACTTTCCTATAAATCTAAATTATTTACACTTTATATATTTCTAACCATTAAACTATAAACTACATGGGAGAAGGGATTTTGGCTTAATTTGATTATTGCTACTTCCCCAAGTCCTACCATGAGTAGTGCCTGACTCGTACTAAGTATTCAAGAAATACTTTTGGTTAAATTAGTCTTTATATTTGTATGTTTGCTTTTATTTTTTATTAATTTATTATCTTTATAACTAACTTATTCTACTTGCCTTTGATTTATTCTATTCTTTCATAAATTATTAAATTTGATGCTTATTTAGATAATTAAATTTTACATTTTCTTTTCTAATATACTAGAGGCCCCATGAACGAAATTCTTGCACAGTGGTGGTGGTGGTGGGGGGTCCCTCAGCCCAGCCTGTACCCTCTCACAATCCGAGACCATTGGTTCTTAACTGCTGGCCTGATTGCTCCTAACCACTCTGCCTGCTTGCCTGATCACTCCTAACAGCCTCAGCCTGCATGCCTGATTGCTTCTAAGCACTCTACCTGCCTGCCTGATCGCCCCTAACTGCCTCTGCCTCAGCGTCCACCACCCCAGCTTCGTCCGGAAGGTCATTCGACTGTCTGGTCTAATTAGCATATTGTGCTTTTATTATTATAGTTGTTCTTAAGCCTTTAAATTGCTCTCTAATTTCTGCATTGTCATAATTTTAATCTGGAATATTCCCATACTGCACATTGTAAATATTTTCTAATTTCCATTATAATTTATTTTCTAACCAAAAGTTATGTGGATTTGGGCTTTTAGAATTTCCAAACATAGAAGTTTTTTCTAATTCTATTTTTGTTATTGATTTCTAAACTGATTTGCAATATAATAAGAGAAATTTTATTTTGTTAGTATTTTCTTAGTACATCATCTTCTAAAATTTTACTGTCAAGCTGTCCTATCTATATCCTTAGGTTTTGGGTATATTTGTGTTAACAAAAAGCATATAGGTTAATATCTTTTAAAAATCTAGTCTAATAATCTTTATTTTCACTAAGGCTTAATCTACTTGTAGATATATTTAGATTCATTTTTTATAATTTAATTTTGCATCCTCTATTTGTTACACTTTCCCTGTATTTAAAAAATTTTTTAATCATTTTTAACCTCATTTTGAATTGATTTTTTTTTCTCCTTCATATCTTCCCATCTTCTATTAGTCTGGAAATTCCTCACTTTGTATCAACTGAACTTTTTTCCCTTCTTACACCATTAACCAATAATGTTAAGTATTCTTTGGATTTTTTTTTTTAGTGGCTGTTTTTCTATTGGTTACTTTTATAACTAGTTTACATTTAATTCTCTTTATTTTGATAGCATCTACATACTACATCCCCTTCTTCCTTTCTTCTAATATCTGCTTTTGGTCAAATATACTATTTTAATATTTTTCCTTTATACTTTTAACTGTGCTTTTACCATGATTACTTGGACTTGTCATCTTTATCTTTTGATCCCTGTTCATTAAAAAATGAGGAAAGTACACTTGTATTACTTTCTATCTCTTCTCCTTCACTGTAATTTATACTAATTATATATTTTGCTTCATTGTCAAGGTTTAATGTATTTCCATTCTTTTCTCAAACCATAATTCTCGTACTTGTTTTATTCTTGATCTACAGCTAAATTGATTCAATTTTTATTGGCAATGCTTTTGTTATTGTTTCTCCATTCATCTTTTGATTGGTTGAAGTTCTCTAGTACTTTCTTCAAGAAAGACTCATGGGAACTATATTTCTTGAGTTCTTGCATGTTAAAGATGTTTACCTATTGCCTTTTACTTGAACCAAAGTTAGGCTGGGAATAAAATAGTTGGATCACATTATCTTTTCTCAAGGAATGCATTGCTCCTTTATCTTTTAGCATTTAATGTTGTTAATGTTGTTTTTGGACAGTCTGATATTTTTCTCCTTTTAGGTAATTTGATCTGTATCCTGGATGCTTAAAAGAATCTTTTTTATTTTTATTGAACTTTGACATCCAATAATTTCATGAAGACATTTATCATGTTAATCAATGAGGCAGATGTTGAAGATATTTTATTCAGCTCCATTTCAACTTCTTTTAAGCATTCCATCTACTAAAGATTGAATACCCTAGAATTCTTAAAGCTCCGGCTCTGCATGTGATTTAGCTGCCATCAAGTAACCAACTAATATTTGAAAGGTGGAAGAGGGCCAAGGGCAAAGCTTCTTTTCTGCTGCTGTTTTCACTAGAAAACCTAGTAGTAATAGTGTGGGCATTTGCTTTAGTCTGTGGCAGCAGTACCAGACATGTCAGTGTCTGGCACCTGTATTTATTAGTGTCAAGAAACTGTGGACGTGACTGGCATGGATCACGGCTAACTCTTTGTGATAAGAGAGCCAACAGTCGACTCCCTCTTATGGGCAGAATTTAGGTGTGCCCTCAAAATTCATATGTTGAAAACGAATCCCCTATATGACAGTATTTGAAGGTGGGACTTTGGTGAGGTGATTAGGTCATTAGGGTGAATCCCTCATAAATGGAAATAGTGCCCTTATTAAAGAGACTCTAGAGGAAGCATGTCAAACTCAAAGACTAACAAGGGCCAAATAAACAAGGTTTAAGTTTATGTGGAATGCAAAAAAAACAAAAGCTTCAATTTTCATAGAAGTTTAGGTTTATTTCGATAGAGACATGCTGAATACAAAGGGCTGAAATAAATGAGTAGTCATTAACATAAAATAATAGAACATTTTAATAAAAAATAATATTTTTTCTTGAACATTAACTTACCAGACACTGAATAACTGCACAAATTAATAAGGGTAATGCAAATAAACCTATTTTTCTTGTTCTCCGAAAGTGAAATATTTCCTGTTGTGCACACCAAACAAGTCAGTACAAGACTAATGATGTGGCAATCGGCTGCTAAAATATTCAATAGAAATGGTGCGCCTGTGTGTAAGGCGCATAAGGGAAGTGAATGCAACACGATTATAGTAATCAGTCATTAGCGAACATTATAGTTCGTTATTAATAATACTATCTAATAAAAGTAATATGCAAATTGACCATCACTCCAACACACAAGATGGCTGCCCCCATGTGGACACAAGGTGGCTGCCACAAGATGGCCAGCAGGGGAGGGCAGTTGGGGGGGACCAGGCCTGCAGGGGAGGACAGTTGGGGGCGATCAGGCAGCAGGGGAGGGCAGTGAGGGGCAATTGGGCTGGCAAGGGAGGGAAGTTAGGGGTGACCGGGCTGGCAGGGAAGGGCAGTTATGGGAAACCGGGCCAGCAGGGGAGGGCAGTTGTGGGTGACCAGGCTTGCAGGAGAGGACAGTTAGGGGTGACCAGGCTGGCAGGGGAGGGCAGTTAGGGGTAATTGGGCCAGCAGGGGAGCAGTTAGGTGTAGATCAGGCTGTCAGGGGAGTGCCCCCCCCACCCATGCACAAATTTTGTGCACCGGGCCTCTAGTTATGTATAACAGGATATTGTAAAAATTAAGTTACGAAATTTTTATTAAAACGTTTCTTACATACCACTTATATTGGCTGGGCCACAAAAATATTCATTGTGGGCCATCACGAGTTTGACATGCTTGCTCTAGAAAGCTCTCTTGATCTTCCCATCATGTGAAAACATAGCAGAACGACTACTGTCTAGGATAAAGGAATCGAGCTCCCACGAGACTTGGAATCTGCTGGTACCTCAATTTCCAACATCTCAGTTTCCACAATTGTAAGAAATAAATGTTGTTTTTGTTTGTTTGTTTGTTTTTTTCTTGGTTGTTCCCATACTTTCGGCACAGAGTCACCCACATGAAGAATGACCCTGTTTCCTAAGCTGGGGTTTGCTTTCAGCTTACCATGAAATAAATGTTTGTTACTTAAGTCAGCTAGTCTACTGTGTTTTTGTTATGGCAGCCCAAACAGACTAAGAAGCTTCCCAATCTTTGTATCTGGGCAAAGGTAGTCTGCAGACTGGTGTCTGTACACCAGGCAGCTTCTTTCTGATTTCTGTTTCTTGATCATGGTAGAAGTTGCAGCCTCGCTAATGGGCTGGTTTATGGTGGTATTCTGGAAGTTATCTCTGAAAATTCAGCCTACTCATCTAGTCCCTTTGCCGGAGTCCATTTATTGCCTTCACTATCTGATAAGCGTAGACAGAGAAACCCCCCGAAGGCTGGGTGCCTTTGAAGCCCTAGCAAAGGTCCGAGCTAGGCGCCACCTCTGTTTGTCCAGACAGTGGTAGCTGAAACTACTCTCCCATTTATTATTATGTAAATCCTTGCTGATGGGCTAGTCTGCCTGTTAATAGGGTCACCTGCCTAAGGGCTATGCTATGAGTGCATCCCAGATCAATAAAAGCTTGGTGAGACCTAAGCACAGGAGGAAGTCCTTCGGGACTTGCCCGCCTGGTCCCCCAATATTGCAAAATTATCTCGTGTCTTTTTCTCTCATTTGTTGTGTGGCTCCACTTTCAGATACCGAACCCTACTCCACGCAGAACGTGGAGGAAGTGTTACTCGACATCCCTTTAACTTTTTTGTAAGCATATAATCCCCATGTATTAAATTCTTCTTAAAAGAGCTAGAGTGTTTAGTGTTGTCTGCAATTGAACCTGTTTCATAGAATTATGCTGCATCATATTTTCCTGGGATATGGTGTCCTTTTTCTGTCTGTAGGTTCAAGTCTTATTCCTGGAAGGTTTCCTTTAATTAAATTGTTATATATTATTTTTGTGCTTTTTCTTGAACATAACCTTTTTTCTCCAATCAGTTTCAACCATTTTGTTTTTTTAAAATTTAATTTTGCTTTTAAAAAATATATTTTCATTGATTTCAGAGAGGAAAAGAAAAAGAGAGAGAGAGAGAGAGAGAGAGAGAGATCAATGATGAGAGAATCATTGATTGGCTTCCTCCTGCACACCCCCTGACTAGGAATTGAACCATGACCTCCTGATTCATAGGGTGATACTCAACCACTGAGCCATGCTGGCCAGGCTGTCAATATCTTAAACATTTTTTTTTGCCGTAACCCGTTTGGCTCAGTGGATAGAGCATCGGCCTGCGGACTGAAGGGTCCCAGGTTCGATTCCGGTCAAGGGCATGTACCTTGGTTGTGGGCACATCCCCAGTGTGGGGTGTGCAGGAGGCAGCGGATCAATGTTTCTCTCTCATCGATGTTTCTGACTCTCTATCCCTCTCCCTTCCTCTCTGTGAAAAATCAATAAAATATATTTGAAAAAAAATTTTTTTTCTTCTTTTCCTTATACTATTTTTTGCATAGATCCTGTGGTGATTACTTTTTTCTTTTTTCTCTATTATTTATTTTATAAATAAATAAATATTTATTTATTTGCTGGAGTTTTGAGTGGAGGATAGGCCAGGACAGTATTCCTGACTTGCCAAGAAGAGTTGTGCATGTGATTTCTTCCAGACTTTATTGCTCCCCAGTAAGTAAAAACTGATAGCTGTCAGTCAGTTTACAACAGTCTCTCTTCCATCTCTCTGCTTGACATACTACTTTCAACAAATGTCTGTGTTTATGTAATTTCTCATTCTTCCCTTTTTACCTGTTTATGCTTGTTATCAAGAAATGTTTCCACCTGCCTTCACTTCCTGTTTCTATTGATCTAAACAAGGGTAGGTTAATTTTTCCTACATAAGCAAGCTTTTAACTAAGGTATTGCCAGAGATTCACAGCCATAGGCATTTTTTTCACATCTTCATTCAGCACCCTTCATATTTCTTGCTTTTAGCACCTATCCTCACATATTTCAGTTCATAGTCACAGATTTCTCCTGGTTTTTTAGAAAGTGGCATTTGCCATCCTGGTTTTTATTCTCCTATGTTGATTTTTTTTTGTAGTTTTGTAGAATTTTTAAAAATTAGATTTAAGGACCACAATACTCTGTGTTGTAAGAGTGATGTATTATGTAGGTTTGATCATGAAGACTAGAAATAAAACTTGTTTCAAAACACATGCACTAAAATTTGTCTTATTATATATAAAGAAATTATTTGTCCTATAATAGAATTGGGGAATGGTGAGACTCTTACATTTCTATTATATTCTTCTTCTCCACTTTTTTGGGGGACTTAAAGGTGTTCAGAATTGAGTTGATCAGATTCCCCATTTTATTGCACACTGTGACCATCCATCCAACCAAGCCTCTTTTTAATTTTATATTATTTCATAATTTTCCTTTTGACTCATGATTCTCTCTCCAGTTCTTTTTCCTTGCTCTATCAGTACTTACTTTTGTATATATAATCAACTACCCTCATATAATTTTAGTTATCTGTATGGATTTTTAAAAATATTATGGTACTATTTTGTAGGTATTAATTTACTTTAATGCTAATGGGTTATATATCTCATTTGGTTTATTCTATTTTAATCAACGATTTATTTTTGGGGGGTAAATTCATGTCACCCCATTCATATTGTCTAACTTTTGACTACTGCCAGTATTCATTGTCTGCATTTACTTCATTTTATGTACACATTTCGAATCCTAGTGAGGGATACTTAGGTTGATACAAGCTTTACAAACAGCAATCTAATGAGTGTGTTTGTCTTCATTTGCAACTGGAATATAACATATTCAAAATGGTGTAAGTCTTTTAGAATGGCTGTAGTGTAAACTTCGGGGCAATATGTGCATAATAAAAACAGTGGGCACTTGATAAATAGTAGTGATTATTACTGCTTTAAATTATCTTTTAAATGAGGAGACAGGACTTTATCTCTAAGTTATAATTCTGTGCTATGAGTCTGTTGGATGAACCATGCTAACTGCAGTCACGTCAGCATAAGTATTTTGTATATATGTCCATACACTTTTACTTTCAGGCAGGATCATTTCCATACCAGGAGAAAACATGACCCTCCTATAAGAAATGTTGGTTGGTTGTTTTCTTCCCCAAGAGAAGTTCGTGGTCTTTCATTATTTTAAAATCTGATTGGTCATTCAGTTGAAATTAAAATCTCTCTATATAAAACCCTAATATGCAATAGACCGAATGGAGAAACAACTGAACAACCAGTTGCTATGACGTGCACTGACCACCAGGGGGTGCGCACGGAACATGGCGGGCATCAACAGCAGGTGGCAGAGCGTGGAAATGGAAGGCATCAGCCGTGGCGGGATGGTGGAGCAGATGAGTCGGGGCACCAGACCAAGGTGGGGTGCCGGTTGCTGTCATCAGGGCGAGCCTCTGGTGGTTACTGAAAATTCTTTGCTCCCCTGTGCTGTGGTCCCGCCGGGTGCTCATACCTGCTGCCGGTGCCTGCACCTGCTGCCGGTGCTGGCCCCGCTCGCACCAATTGCCAGCAACAGCCCACTTACACCTGCTGCTGGTGCTGGAGCTGCCCCTTGCACCCACTGCCAGTGCCCAGCACCGGTTCCGATCACTCAGCGCCGTCAGCAGGTGTGAGCAGTGGCTGCCGGCCCCAATTGCCCCTGAGGGCTTCTCCACTCCCCCTGCTCCTGAGGGATGATCAGGGCAGCAGCTGCAGCTTGCACCTGCTGACAGTGCCAGCCCTGCTCGCACCTGATGCTGGCACCGGCCCCAGTTGCTCCATGCCATCAGCAGTTGCGAGTGGGGCAGGTGCCATCAGCACGTGGGAGCGGCTGGCCAGGAGCAGGGCTGCTGGCAGACATGAGACCGGAGGCCACGGAGGGAGGGGCTGGGCGGGGCGTGGAGGATGAGCTGAGACCCGCCCCTGTGCTCACAGCAGCCTTGTGGCTCACAGTTCCTTTCAAGGTGCACAAATTCGTGCACTGGGCCCCTAGTAGTAGTATAAAATGCTAATACTTAAAGAGCTTTCTAAGTTCCTGTTTTATTTAGTAAATATAATAATAGATTAATGCTAATGTCCCATTACAAAAAAATACTATCACTTTTCATTTTTAGAAAAGGTACGTTATATGAAATTTATACATTTAAAATATATTGCATCGAGACATATGGACTCTGTTTTCTAATTTCCAGTAAAGGGAATGAAGAAGAACAGGATTTTTTTAAGATTCAAAACACAATTTAATTTTTATTTTCTACCATCCTTTAAACCTTATCCAAGGGTGGTAATCTTTTATTTATTTATTTATTTATTTATTTATTTATTTATT
>NW_005353789.1:145014-165774 GCF_000412655.1 Myotis brandtii | reverse complement strand
GAGAGAGAGAGAGAGAGAGAGAGAGAGAAGAAA
The DNA here is from genome assembly GCF_000412655.1 of Myotis brandtii. Taxonomy (NCBI): domain Eukaryota; kingdom Metazoa; phylum Chordata; class Mammalia; order Chiroptera; family Vespertilionidae; genus Myotis; species Myotis brandtii. The sequence continues at coordinate 165,741 of NW_005353789.1, read as the reverse complement.
AGGAGGGGAAAGGAGGAGAGGGAAGGAGAGGGGAGGGGAGGGGAGGGGAGAGACACATGGATTGTTGTCTCTCAAATGCACCCCGACCTGGGCCTGGGGATCGAACCTGCAAACCAGGTACGTGCCCTTGACTGGGAATTGAACCTGTGACACTTTGGTGTGTGGGCCAACATTCTTACCACTGAGCTGAGCAACTCAGGCCAGGGCTATTCATTTATTTATTTATTTCCATCACCATGTATCCTCTCTATGCCCTCTTCCACCTCCACCCCACCCCACCCCACTCCCAAAATTACCACACTGTTGTCCATGTCCATGAGTGGAAGAGTGCTTTTTAATTAGTAAGGGCCTTGCTCCCGCAGCTGCACTTTCAGGCAATGCCTGTTGGATCCAGAGCATTCATTTTCTCCAGATCTTGGCTGAGCTGATGTAAAAAGAAAAAGAAGATTAGGCTTGGAGTCAGACAACAAAGATTTAAATCCTGACTTTGCCACTAACTAGCTATGCATTAATGGGATGAATCACTTAAATTCTTAGAGCCTCTAATTTCTCAGTTGTAAAATGGGGGTAATTCTTGATAATGTCAAGGGCAGTGGGGCTCAAGCAAATTATCGAAGTCTTTCATTTTTTCAAATTATCCATCACTTTCATTTTTTTTGCCATTTGAAGAGCCTTGATTTAATCTTTCAAAGTTTAATTCAAAAATTCTGGAAATCACATTACCTGTGAGAAGATGTTATATGTGAAAGTATTTGCAAATCAGAAAAATATTACACAAAAGAGATGTAGTAAACATTAAGGTCCTCAAGGCATGCTTATTTCCTTTGCCTTTTGTTATATAATTCATACCACTGCAGCATAGAGCACAAAACAGGTAAATAGATTGCTCAAAGCACTGGATATGCTGGGAAAAGCATGGATGATGACCCAGGGAAGGTTTTTACTCATTTACTAATCATTTCATGCTGCTCATATTTTGATTTTATACCTGGTATTGCCATGAATCTTTTCTGAGGTGCTTTTGTATTTTCTGGTGTCTACCTTCTAAACCATAATAAAAGATAATTGTAGCAGACATTCAGCAAATATTTATAAATTGAACTGGTTTAAATTCCTTTTCACCCATTGAAACTTATAATAGTTCCACTTTGAGATTTATTGATGTAAAAGGTGCAGTATCTGTGTGCAGCTTGATCATCATCATCAGTTTTTAAGTATCTTCTATTCATTTAACATTGATTGGGGACTTACAATGTACTAAGTTTTATGTATTCCGTGATAAATAAGAGAAAGTCTCTGTTCCCTAAGCTCACAGGCTAATGGGGAGACACACATATATTCACAATAACAGTGTATTAAGTGTTATAAGACACTTGCATATGAAATAGTGAAGGCATCCAGTGGAGGAGCAGCTACAGCCCGAGAAAGCCAGGAAAGGCTTCCAGGTAGAGCTAAAGCCTGTTTGTGTACTGAGAGTTAAATTGGAGTGTAGCGAACAGAATGGTGGGGGAAGGACAATTTGATTAGAACCTTGAATGTCCCTCTGGAAGAGCATGACCAAAGTCATGGAGTAGTTAAGTAACTTAGCAGAAACAAGGTGTAACTAGTGACTTATTTTGGCTGTAGCAGACAGTGCAAGTAAGACAATGGTCATAGCAATCTCCATTGCCACTTTCTAGATGCATGACCCTGGGAAGTAACTTAGTATTTCTGTGCTTCAATTTTGTCATCTGAGAAGTGAGAACATAAGTTGTATGTACTTTTTTAGGTGCAGAGAGAAGTTTATATGAGATAGTGAATTTAAAGAGCTTAGAATAGTGCCTTACATGTAGTAAGTGTTAGATATTATTATTAAGAGGGAATAATGGGAAATGAAGTTGGGAAGGTAGTTAGGAGCTAGATTTTAGATTTTATTCTACAGGTAATGGTGAACCTTTAAAGGAATTTAAGCAGAGAAAATATATAGTCAGATTTGTTATTTAGAGAGGAGTCTAGTTTCAGTATGTGGCATGGGCCAGAGGTAATGAGATTATGGTTCAGTCCAGCTTATTTGTTCGTTCACTTATTCATTCAACAATGAGCTGACTGAGTATTGACTTTGCACCAGGTACTGCTGCTGCACATTCATCACAGGTGGGAGATGGTAAGGTCCTGAATGAAACAGAAGGATATGAGGATTGAGAAGAGGAGTGGGATTTGAGAGACCTTTAGAAGACATTCTAAAACTTGATGCCTGATTGCATGTACAGAGGAAGATGTTGAGACTGACTTCCGTTTATTGGTTGAGCTTCTGTGTACAGGAATTATCTGTATGGACATCTGGAAATATCTGGGTAGAAAACAGTCTCTTGAGGGAAGGAACTAAATTCAGTCTTGAACAAAGTCAGTCTGAATATGGAAGTGATAAAGCCCATAGGAGGTGATGAGATTACTCAGTGGGTGGAGTGCACAAGAAGCAAAGCTATTTAAGCTACTGTGGAAAAAGAGAGATCAGGAAAGGGAATTGAGCGAGAATTATCCTAGAGGAGAATGGAGGAGAGAGTGATGGCTAAGAAGAGGGTGTGGTCTATATGGCTAAATGTATGACAAAGTCAGTAATGCTAGGGACTAAGTAAAGGCCCTTGATTAGTACCTTGTGTCATAAGAGATCTAAGGAACTGAAATTTCAGTGAAGGGGTGGAAGTGGAAGCAGGATTGCAGTGAATTAAGGAGTGAATAGGAGGTGAAGAAGAGGGTAGAGTTAAAGGAGACTAGTATTTCAGGCAGCGGCTTTTAATCAGAAGGTATGAAGATATAAAGCATGACTATGGTCTTCAGGGATGGTATTGGCCCTGTAGTAAGTGGTGCCTCCCACCCTGCTCTCTACCTTAGCCCTGTGATCCACCTGACCAGAGAGCCCGTCACTATTTCTGGTCTGGTAGGAGAAGGACCACACACTGATAGCCTTATTTCTCTCAGAATGTGGGGCAAAGTCATCAGAATGACAGGTTGAGGGGAATGGGGCAAGAGTTCAGAAGAGCCCTTGCAGGGAATGTGAGGGGGAGCTGACTCAGGACAAATTGAGAAATAGTGTTGAGAATTCAGCTGTGATCAGAAAACATAAATCTGCAGTGGCACCAAGCTGCAGGGTTGTGTGATTCTCTCCAGCTGTGCTTGGCAGTCTCAGTGTAGGCATAGAGAAGACAGATTGCTGGAGGAATCTGGAGTTGGAGATTGGCAGGGGGTATGTGGCAGAGGAAAGGTCGAGGGAATTGAAGGTGCTGACAAGAGAGAGGTTGGAGTGATTCACCATGGGGTCTTGGCTCAGTAGGGAAGGAAATGAAGCCAGAGGGGGCTGATGCACTAGCATAGAATGGAAGGATCAAGGGAGTGGAGGTCTTGTTGAGGTCAAAATGCTGGTGAAAAATTGGAATAGGGTATGAGAGCGCTGGACCTCCTTCTCTTCATCCCAGCTTCTGCTTGACTGTAATTAGTTAGTGCTGCTGTCACAGTTCTCCCCAGTGTACATTTTAATGACTAAAAACATTATTACAAATGGGCACTAAATGTGCCATTAAAATAGTTCTGCTCTACATTTGAGTATGCTCAACCAAACGTACCAGACTCAATTGACTATTGGAATAAGAAAGGAGAACTATAGGGAGCTGGCCAAAAAACCCAGGTCATTTTTTGTAAAGTGCTTAAAACCATTAAATAAATTAAGTTGCTGTGGGGTATATGCACACATTTCATGGAGTTCCAATTTAGCAATTACAGTTCCTGTAGCAAAATCAATAAAATATGCATCTACAATCATACAGAGAAAACATATCCAAGGAAATTAAAAACTGGGTCTTGATTCAGAAAATATTGTTAGATAAGGTCAATTAATTAAAATGTATCAGGTTCAGCTCTAGACTGTAGTTGGTAAAAGCCTTTTTTGGTACTTTTACTTTTTAAAATCAACTATAAAACATAGTTTAAAAATGAAAATGATATAAAAGGTGTATGCTGAAAAGTCTCAATCCCACCTTATCCCTACTTACCCTGTTCCCTGTGTTGCTATTTTTATTCCTCCAGTGATTCCTTATGTCAACTGAAGCGGATACAAAGATGTATATTCTTATTCCCTGGCCTTTCTGGTACAGAGATTTGCATACCATAAAGCACCTAGGTTTTGTTTCCCATTTCACAATTTGTCCAGAGATATTTGCCTATCAATTTATAGACATTGATTTTTTTTTTTTAACAGCTGCATAGGATGCCATGGTGTTGGTGTACCATAATTTATTTAATCCTGCTTGGGTGGTTACCAATTTTTTTCCAATATTTCACAAAATGAGTTACTTTGTATGAGTCCAAGTGTATCTGTAGAGAAAATCTCAGGTGTACAATTGTGAGTTAAAGGATTAATGCATTTGTAATTTGAGTAGCTGTTGCCAGATTCCACTCCAAAGGGATTTGCACTCCACTAGCTCCCACTCGTATAAAAATACTTGTTAGAGGAAATATTTTAATATTGAACTTATCTACTAACAGCACACTTTCAAGGCAAAATCAGGTGATTGTTGTCAGATACAGTGAAAATAATGAACACCATGCATTGGAGTAGGGCCTTTGCTAGTATTTCACCCTGAACTAAACCTATGAAATTTCTTGTGGTGACTGATGTAGGCGCAGGGTGTGACCATGCTGCATCACCAGTTCTAACATTTGTAGAGTGCTTTTAATTTACAAAGTGCTTCAGCATTTACCTATTGAATATACATTTTGTAAACACCTACTATATGCTTGCCAGATGAGGAATGTGAGTATTGCTTCTTTCTCTCTTTTACATATAAAGTAGTCTTCAATATTTGCTCATATGTACCTGTTAAGAAAATTTTAAAAATTTAGGATCCCTTTATACATTTTAAGTATAAATAGAAGTTTAAAGAATGTGCTTTCATTAATATTGTAAATATTAACCTTTTAAATCAAACACTTTAAATATGGAATTTCTATATAAAATTGTTACATTACCCTTTAAAATGCATTCAATGGACTCTAAGTAGTGACTTGATATCCACCATCATCTATTTAAAAATATGCAAATAAACTCGTCTTTAACAGGCTGAATGTTCAGGTCATTTTTTTGGCCTCATATTTCCATTTCATTTTCCTTAAAGAATTTTATTTTTATGTGATATATTTTATTCTTGAAAGTCTTATAGACCACTGTTATCATAATTCTCTGCTACAAAATAAGTATATATTAACATTTTAATTAAATTTTTTTCCACTGGCTATCAAGTTGCAAATGTTAAAATATTATTGACTAGATTATGATTATTAATAGTACACAATTGGTCAGAAACATAAATAATTATACACTTTGATAAATAAAAACACAAACTCTTTGTTTTGTTAAATCTCACCAGAGAATATTTTTCCCATTGATTTTTTTTAGAGAGAATGGAAGGGAGGGGGAGAGACAGAGAGAGAGAAACATCAATGTGAGAGAGACACATCAACTGATTGTCTTCTTCAAGCTCCCCAACCAGGGCCAGGGATCAAGCCTGCAAACAAGGTATGTGCCCTTGATCAGAATTAAACCCACGACGCTTCAGCCATGGGCTGACACTCCAACCACTGAGCAAAACCAGCTAGGGCAAAAACACAAACTTTTATTGAAAATGCAATTTAAGATGGCTGGGGCTGTATTTTTAAATTAGTTCAATTAAATTTTAGTTTAATTGAATTGTGGATGTCTCAATGTTGATAGAGTGAGACAGAGTTCAGCATCATTTTTATTTCTAGTTTTCATTTTTATAAATGAAAATACTGAACAACTTGTTTAGTAAATGACAAAGAAGATGAAAAGGGAGCTATTTTTTTATAGTAATATTTATCAAATGTCTGAAATATGATACATACCCAACCCAATAATCAGAAAAGTATTTTTAATGATCCAGTGGAAATTCAGTTAGTTCCCCCTTCACTGTGGTTGAAAAAAAGGAAATGGAAACTATGACAGACACAAATATTTCCAAATACCTGGTGTCTTACTGGGCACCCTGAGGTATTTATGTCCTAGGGCCATGCACCTTCAGTAAGACTAGAAAAGAGATAGAAACATATCGTGTTTTTTTTTTTAAAGGGAGAAATGAAAGAGGAAGCAAGAATGAAAGAACTTGCTAAGATGAGAGTGAGGAAGAGGGGCTATGCTCAGAGAAGGACCTGAAGGGATTTCACTGTGACAATTGTAGGCTTGCTATGTGGTCTAGCCTCAGCATCCCATTTATGTAAAATGTCTGGAACAAACATAAATCACATGAAAATGCATTTTACCAAGTCTCCTTAGTACATTACATCACAACCATTTATTCACATGTCTACTATATACTATGTCAGTATCTGACCTGGCCGAGAATAAGAAGTGGTGTCCTGGAGAGGCACTTTGCCTTGAACCCCAATTCCAACTAGTTTATGAAGTAAGGCAAGTAAGTTAACTATCCTAGGTATTACTTTTCTGTGTCTGCTAATAATTATACTTGACCCATGTGGTTTTTGTGAGATTTAAATAAAATAATCTAAGTTAAGCTATGAACAGAGTGCCAGGTCATTCAATATTTATTCAACCATGGATGCAACTTCAGCTATACACCAACTAATAGGGGAAGACATCTATGTAGACATGTAAGGTCTAGAAAGGGTTATACAGCAGATGTGCGAAAGGTATTATGAATCCCATTTTACAGAAGCAGAAGTGAAGGTACAAAACTTGTCTCAGAACGTTGGACCCCTTGTAGCCTTTACAATTTTTTAGTGGTGGCACCTGCTGGGCCATGGAGTCCAAAATATTCCCGTGTCTCTCCAGCAGAGAGGATGGTTCTTGATGCTCACTCGGCACTGACTGCCTGCAACTGAGCCTTTTGGTCCTTGGCCTGTGAATGTCTCACCATCTCCAGAGGCCAGGGAGAGCATCCTTCTATGCATGAAGGGCATTCCAAGGTCAACAAAGTGCTTCTAGCTCCATAAAGAAAGTAACTATATAAATGGAGGGTTCTTGTTAAGATAATAAAGCTTGAAAGACCACTTTTAAAAAGGGAGGTCACCTGGAGGGTTACCAGGAAAAGCCAGATGCCCCAGATGTGCTATTTAACCTCCAGTTGTCATAAAATATACACATACTATAGGAATATATCTTTAATTATTTTACTTTTAGAAAACGATGACTCCTAACATTTTTTAAATAAATTAAGTCAATTCCTATTATTAGACGCAAAGTGTCTTGCATTTTACAGGTGCCGAGGCTGGTAGGAATGGCTTAACCAGAGGCTCATTAAACCTATCACCGCTGTTGGCCAAACCGTATAAAATCTTTGGAGTATGATACAGTTCCAGCCGTCTGCTGTTGTGCATTCATAGTGCCTCAGTGTATTTCCTTGTTTTGAATAAATTGTGGTATTAAATTCACAGCCTTCCTTCATCAGAAAGGGAAAATGATTTGACCCTCACATTCCTCAGAGCTGAACTCAAACTTTGGAGACACACTTCAAAGCTCTGTAAATAATATGAGTAACACTTTGGACCCTTCTGAGATGGGAGGGAAATTCCCTTTCTGAAGAACACCCAAGTCTTTAAAAAGAAATGGTCAGGTTTAAATATCTCACTGTTTTTCTTGTTTGAGGCTCCATGCTGAGGATTTTATTTTCCTTTGCAAAGCTTATGCTGCCCTAGCCCTTTTCTCAGAGGCCGGCTGGCGTTGGTGCGCAGGGCCCGCTAGCAGGTTCGCTGGGGCAAGTTTATTTGTAGTGTGGCCTGGGCGGTTGAAGATTCCATTCTGATGCGGGAGGCTCCCCGAGTTTGGAATATCAATGGCACTTCAAAGGCTAGAGCTGCGAATTAGCAGCCAGGCTTCTTCTCAGGCCCAGAATAGAATAAAATAACCACCTAGAGATGTGTTCCAAGACAGGAACAGGGAGACGGTTCTTCAAGGGCTCTCCCTGTGAAGGGGGCACTCCAGGTCTGCATAGACGTCCTGCATCTCACTGGGCACAAGAGACTGTCATGGATTTTGCAGAAGCCCCTCAAACCTCCCAGAATGAACACTTAAACATAGTACTGGACAGCTCTCCAATCTGCCAAATCCCTTAACCTTATCCCCGACTGAAAACACTAATCTTGGAAAAAGGGCAACTCATAACTGTTTAGTCTGACTTATTTCTTTCCAAAAGGTCAAGCACCATATTCATGTTAATGTCTCTGATGTGTTCTTTTTCTCTAAAATACACCCCTGTCTTTCTCCACCTCTGTCTGCCCTATAGCAAAAAGAAGGGAAAAAGAAAGTTGCAGCTTTTTCCTTAGGTCTTCAATATGAGTCAGCATCAATCTAGCTATGGTCAGCCAAGAAAAGCAAAATAAAACAAAATGTAATAGTGAGCCCTCTCATCATTTTGCCACATGATTCTGTTTAAGTAGCTCTAGAATAACAATCAATCCAACTCACAATACTAAGGCTTTCCAGCTCTAGGAATCATCATCCTGTGTCTACACCTCTCTCTCCAACTGTATTTAAAAAACAAACAAAAAATATGTGCAGTGGGAGGCCCTAGATGGCATGAGGACACATATTAATCTGCATCTGGCTAGTGGTCATGGTCATGGTTATTTCCCTAGCCCTGGTGTTTTCCTAATGACTTGAACACAGTTTTGGCTGCCACCTTCCTCCCCTTTAGGAAGGGGCTACACCCTCAAAGGAAGACAGGCTAGTCCAGCCGTGGGCAAACTACGGCCCGCGGGCTGGATCCGGCCCGTTTGAAATGAATAAAACTAAAAAAAAAAAAGACCGTACCCTTTTATGTAATGATGTTTACTTTGAATTTATATTAGTTCACACAAACACTCCATCCATGCTTTTGTTCCGGCCCTCCGGTCCAGTTTAAGAACCCATTGTGGCCCTCGAGTCAAAAAGTTTGCCCACCCCTGGGCTAGTCCCACCTGGTTTGGCTCAGTGGATAGAGCATCGGCCTGCGGACTGAAGAATCCCGAGTTTGATTCCAGTCAAGGGCATATGCCTGGGTTGCCAGCTGGATCCCTAGTAGGGGGCATGTAGGAGGCAGCAGATCAATGATTCTCTCTCATCATTGATGTTTTTGTCTCTTTCTCCCTTTCCCTTCCTCTCTGAAATCAATACTAGAGGCCCGGTGTACAAATTCATACACAGGTGGGGTCCCTCGGCCTGACTGGTGATTGGGGCCGATTGGGACTGTCTCATCCAGTCTGGGGGGTGGGGAGGGACCACGGGAGGTTGGCCGGCCAGGGAGTTAGGAGGGGCTGATTGGGACTGCGGGAGGTTGGCCCGCCGCAGGAGGTTGGCTGTGGGAGTGCACTGACCACCAGGGGGCAGCTCCTGCATTGAGCGTCTGCCCCCCGTTGGTCAGTGCGCAGCATAGCAACTGGTCGACTGGTCGTTCGGTCATTCTGTTGTAACAGTTGCTTAGGCTTTTATATATAGACTAGAGGCCCGGTGCACAAAAATTTGTGCACTCGGGGGGAGGGGGGTCCCTCAGCCCGGCCTGTGCCCTCTCACAGTCTGGGACCCCTCAGGGGATGACCACCTGCTGGCTTAGGCCCACTCCCCGAGGGATTGGGCCTAAGCTGGCAATCAGACATCCCTCTGGCATCCCGGGAGCCCTCGGGGGATGTCTACTTGCCAGCGGGGAGCAGGCCTAAGCTGCAGTCGGACATTCTTAGCGCTGCTGAGGAGGCAGGAGAGGCTCCCACCACCACCGCTGTACTGGCAGCCATCAGCCTGGCTTGTGGCTGAGCAGAGCTCCTCCCATGTGAGAGCGCCCTGACCACCAGAGGGCAGCTCCTGCATTGAGCGTCTGCCCCCTGGTGGTCAGTGTGTGTCATAGTGACCAGTCATTCCTGGTCCTTCTGCTGTTAGGGTCAGTTTGCATATTACCCTTTTACTATATAGGATAGAGGCCTGGTGCATGGTGGGGGCCGGCTGGTTTGCCCTGAAGGGTGTCCCGGATCAGGGTGACGGTCCCGCCTGGGTGCCTGGCCAGCCCGGATGAGGGGATGATGGCTGTTTGCAGCTGGTCACACCCCCTTCAGGGTGGGGGTCCCCACTGGGCTGCCTGGCCAGCCTGGGTGAGGGGCTGAGGGCCGTTTTCAGGCTGACCAGCGACTGAAGCTCCCAGCCTCTCCTTTTTTTCTTTTTCTTTTTTTATTCTGGGATTTATTTACTTTCTATAATTGAAACTTTGTTGCTTTCGGAGCTCAGAGCTGGGCTGCGGCAGGCGGGGAACCTTGGCTTCCTCCATCACTGGAGCAAGCAAGCCTCCTGCTCGCTTCAGCTGCGTGGCTGCCAGCCACCATCTTTGTTGGCAGTTAATTTGCATATCTCGCTGATTAGCCAATGGGAAGCATAGCCGAGATATGGTTAATTGCCCTTTTTGTCTTTTATTAGATAGGATATGAAGATGGGCTAATGGGAGTAACCTCTCTTGCTGATTTTCTCCTTCCTGCATGGCTCTCGGTTGTCTGGAGCTGAGTGGCAGCGCTCCCATACTGGATAGCCTCCTTTCAAAGGGGCTGCTTCCTGTTTTCATTCATTTATGCTATTTGTCTGGCTCCTGGGCATTTTGATTTACAGCCTCTGATCTGGAATCTCACGTATAGGCCTTCACTTGGCTGGTTTTACCTGGAACATTCTTTCTTTCTCTACATGGCTGAGTCTGAATAAGGTCCTTTAGGCCTCAGTCTTTGTCTTCCACTATCTGGGAAGTTTTCTTGACTCTTCCAACCCAGCCTGTGCATTCCCTCAGCATCTTGTATCTTCCCATCATACATCACATTGTGCTGCCTAATTTTTTATGGGTTCCCTTTTGGGCTGCAAGTTTTATGAGCACAGAAATTGCATGTTTTGTTCATTATTCTATCCTGAGCACCTAGCACAGCACATACAATCTAGTATATGCTCAATAAATTGTTTGCATTAATTAATCAACTAATCAATTTATTGATTAATATGAGCATTGAACTGTACTATGGATTTCAGGAAAACATTAAAAAATTTTTCCCCAATATTTAGATTCATAGAAAATGAGAGAGAGAGAGAGAGAGAGAGAGAGAGAGAGAGAGAGAAAGAGAGAGAGAGAGAGAGAGAGAGAGAGGGAGGGAGGAGTGGGAAGAGGTAAGAAGAAATTACAAAAAGACTTTGAGGATACTATTGGGAATGATGGATGTGCTCATTATCTTGATTTTGGTGTTGGTTTCATGGGTATATGTTTATGTCAAAATGTAACAAATTGTGCATTTTAAACATGTGCAGTCTATTGTATGTTAATCATACTTCAATAAAACCATTAAAATCGTAATTAAAAGAATGTCAAAGTAAACAGACCTATAGCTTCCACTTAGATTCAACAATCTAAATATATATAGTAATCCTCACCTGAGGATATGTTTTTAGAGAGAAGGGAGAGAGAGAGAGAAACATCAATTGGTTGGTTGCCTTCCAATTGATCAAACCCACAACGCACATATGTACTGGGAATCCTTTTGGTGTATGGGACAATGCTCCAACCGAGCCACCTGGCCAGGGCAATATATATATATGTTTTTTATACAGAAAACAAACTGGTGGCTGCTGAAGGGGAGAAGGGGAAGTGTTGGGTAGAAAAGGGGAAGGGGATTAAAAAGTACAAACTTCCAGTTATAAAATAAGTCACAAGGATGTAATATACAGCATAGGGTAGCAACTTTCATTTCTTAAAATTAATTAAATTTATTGGGGTGACAATGGTTAATAAAATTATATAGGTTTCAGGTGTACAATTCTATGATACAGCATATTTGTTCATTGCAGTGTTATTTACAGTAGTTGAGATTTAGAAGCAGCCCAAGTGTCCATCAGTAGATTACTGGATAAAACAGCTGTGGTACATTTACACAATGGAATACTACAAGGCCATAAAAAATAAAGAAATCTTACCTTTTGTGACAGCATGGATGGACCTAATGCTAAATGAAATAAGCCAATCAGATAAAGACAAGTACCATATGATTTCACTTATATGTAAAATCTAATGAACAAAATAAACAAATGAACAAAATAGAAATAGACTCATAAATACAGAGAATAGACTGACATCTGTTAGGGGAAGGGAGGTTGGGGGACTTGGTAAAAATGGCAAAGGTATTAAGCAAAAAATAAATGAATAAATGAACACCAAAAAAACTCATAGACACAGACAGCAGTGTGGTGATTACCACCATTCTAATTTCTGCTTCTGTGAGTTTGATGACTTTAGATACCTCTTATAAGTGCATTTATGCAGTACTAGTATTTGTCCTTCTGTGACAGGCCTGTTTCACTTAGCATAATGTCCTTCAGGTTTATCTATGTTGTCACCTATGGAAGGATTTCCTTCTTTTTTAAAAGATTGAATAATAATATTCATTGTGTGTGTGTGTGTGTGTGTGTATTGCATTTTCTTTATCTGTGGATGGACACTTGGGTTGTTTTTTTCATATATTGGCTATTGTGAATAATGTTGCAGTGAACACTGGAGTGCAGATATTATTCAGAAATCCTGATTTCAATTCTTTGAATATACCCAGAAGTGAATTTGCTGGGTCATAAGTAGTTGTAGTTTTAATTTTTTTAGGAAGCTCCAGAGTGTTTTCCATAGTGGCTGCACCATTTTACATTCCCACTAGCAGTTCTAATTTCTCCATTTCTCCGTATCCTTGCCAACACTTATCTTTTTTCTCTTTATAATCGCCATCCAACAGGTGTGATATCTCATTGTGGTTTCAATTTTCATTTTCTTCACAATTAATGATATTGAATACCTTTTTATATAATTGTTGGCTATTTGTTTATCTTCTTTGGAGAGATATCTATTCAAGTCCTTCGCACATTTAAAAAATCTGGTTATTTATTTTTTGCTATTGAATTGTAGGAGTTTCTTATATATTTTTAATATTAATTTATCAACAGATATATGGTTGACAAATAATTTTTCCCATTCTGTAGGTTGCCTTTTTTTCTGTTGATTGTTTCTTTTGCTATGCAGAAGCTTTTCAGTTGGATGCAGTCTCACTTGTCTGTTTTCATCATTTTTGCTGCCTGTCTCCGCATGTATCTTTGAGAAAAGAATTAAAAGTCTGATTTTATGTAGCATTATACCATTATTACATTTAAGAAAATTTATAATTCCACAATGCCAGTTATTATTATTTTTTAAAATTTATCTTTATTGTTGAAAGTATCACAGATGTCCTCTTTGTTTGTTTTTTCCCATTGACCCCCTCCCCCCAACATCCACCCCTCCCAGGCCTTCCCCACTCTATTGTCTGTATCCATGGGCTATGCATACATGCATATTAATCACCCCCTCACCTTCCCTCTTAAACACAATGCCATTTAATACCTAGTTCATATTCAATTTTTACCAGATTTCCTAACAAATTATCTTTTAAAAATTGAGGTGAAACTTACATAACACAAAGTTAACCATTTTAAAGGGTGCATTTATTTTATTTAGTACATTCACAATGTTTTACAAATGTCACTTCTATCAAGTTCCAAAGCATTTTATCACCCCCGAAAGGACATGCACCGCATTAGGCCATCACCCCTCCAGTCACCAGCATCTACTAGATTTACTTATTCTGGATATTTTATGTAAACAGAATCAGCCAATATGTGACCCTTCATGTTTCCATAAATCATCTTCTAGCTTTTTTTTAGGAAGGAATTTAAAGAAGAATACAAATGAAAACTATTGGTGCAGTGTTTCTTTCCTTAATGATCATTTTGAAATGACAAGATTTCATTTTAATCTCAAATCTGCCTGGGTACCCCTCTGTCTCCCACCCAGTTCCAACAAAGAAAAATATCCATGTGGAGAAACACACAGTCTGCAACTCAGGCAAAGGGGCTGAGGATTTTGCCCACAACATTTTGTGGCTCTTACAGATATTCAGAAAGGCTGCCAGGCTGAACCTAGGCCATGAACTAGTCTCCATAGTTACTGTGAAGATGTGGGCTAGTGGAGGGGGAAGTGGTGACACCCACTGGCTGTGATTATAGGCACTGCCCATTCAGGCTAGCCCAGATTGATGTGGGTGGGAGGGATATGTTTGCTTAAAAGGAAACATTGCTCTTCAGAACTAATTCTACATGACCAGTCTGAATTATAATTCTATGTGATCAGTTTGAATCAGATATTCTCTTTGCTTCAGTTGCCAAAGGTATATTCTAAAATATTCTTGGCTCTATAAAAGAAAGCACATGTAAGAGCTATTGGAATAACCACTTCCCCTCTCAACCTGCCTTCATCGTCCATCTTCTGGTGCCTTCCCAGGGTGACTTCCTGTGGTCAACAGCATTTTCAACTGAATCCTTTGGCTGAGCCCCAGCTCAGGATTCACCTGTATTATTTTCACTGGGCATGACAGCTTGAAAGAGTGGCAAGGGGTCCATGGGTTGGGTTAGCATTTAAAATTCTCCTGAGCAACACTCTATGGCTTTAAGTTGATATATGTGGTTTGTAGGCCCAGGGTATATAGCAAGAAAGGCAAATACCTGCTATCATACCCCCGCCTCCTAGTTCCTCTGCCCATGATAGATGCTATTGGTTGGTTGCAGAATTCTTCCCCATTGAGCTTACACACTGGCCCAGGATATTTCTCAACAAAGGGTTGCAGGGAACCATAGCCAACATAGACTCTGAACATTGCAAATTAAAGTGTATCTCAACAGAAGGGCAAGAGTGTTTATGTTTACTGATTGAACTGCCATCTACAGCAAGTCTTCAAAATGCTAATCCCAGAGCTTGCTGTAGCAAAATTTATAGCAGAAATAATTATGTGAGGAGGTAGTGTATTAATTAATATTCAAAAGTAGCCGAGTAAATTTACATGCCCAAATGCTTCACCCCACTGAAGATCTGATACTGAAAGTGGTGTGGTATATCCTTTCTAAAATAAAATTTATTATAGGATCTTTTTAAATTTTTATTTATTAAAATTCTTTAAAATAAATTTTTACTGTTGAAAGTATTACATACATCCTCCTTTCCCCTCATTAACCTCTTCCAGTGCGTTTCCATTCTACCCCTTCCCCCAGGCCCTCACCACCCTATTGTCTGTGTCCACAGGTTATGCATATATGCATACAATCTAATGCCAATAAACCAATGATTCTCCTTGCGAAAAAAAATTTACTATAGGATCTTATTTTTTGAGGTCTTTCTAAATAACAGTGCAGTGTTACATATCCTGAGAAGCATGGATCAGTGAAGGGGTGGGAGAGGAAAAACCCAAGTGCAAGGTGAAAGAGAAGTTTGGATGGATCTTTTGGGCCAGAATCAATGGAGACCACATTATTCTGCTTCTTGGTACTGTGCCCCAGCCACTAAAGTTTATAGTAGCCTGTTTCCTGATAACTGGAATTTTCATGGGAGCAAGAGCAAAAGTCTGTCACCTGAAGTTAAAAATAATTAATTTTTTAGTCTTCCCAGGAGTCCTTTTAGTGTTTCCAAGTTGTGTCTTGGTTTTAGTTGCTGTGTATTTGCTATGTAGTTCATGAAGAAGAAATACAATTTTAATCTGATTAAACCACAAAGTCTAAATGGACTTTTTTGTGAAAAAACAAAACACTGCTTATTTTTAATCCTTTTTTCTTTTTATTTACTGACATGTAATTTTTCTGTGTTTTATTTATTTTTATAGGCCATTTTTTGACAAAATAGGGTATAAGAAAAATAATTATCAGTAGTAATAACAGCAATAATAAGGTACTATTTTATGAATGCTTACTTTATTTTGGAGTCTGTTCTAAGTGCTTACCAATACTGTTTTATTCTGCCCACAGTTGTGTGAGGAAGGTATTTTTATTCCCATGTTATATAAGAGAGAAACTGAATCTCAGAGTAGTTAAGTACTTGGTAAGCAACTGATTAGAGATTTGAACCCAGATCCTTCTGACTTGAAAGCCTGAATCCTTAACTGTTGCACTGGACTTCTCTATATGCAAAGAGCCACGAACGTTTGTCATTTTGTTTTCCTTCAAGTGCTGCCTGGATCAGTGTAAGGGGTTTGCTTATTTCTCTGAATCTTTCACTGAGAGATGAATCCCATTGGTTTCACCAAAATTAGTTTTTGGTATATGCTCTGGTTTAAGACATTCTATACTATGATTTCTAGATATTATTATGTTAAAATAAACTTAGGGCAGTAATTTATCTGATTCTACTATTTGCTAAAAAAGTTTACATCTAAGTTTTGCTTAATATAAAAAAAGACCATAGTAAAAGCACTCAACCCTGACATGACCAATGCCAGGAAGAGTAACAAAATAATTGGTGTATTTACATTTTCACATCGTCCACTAGCCACTTTGTTTTATATGGCCAGCAGATGTTGGGGCTTAGAGCACCTGCTAAGACAAGTTGGTTCTTTATGGCTGAAGCCTGGTCCCATGTCTGTGAGAGTTTATGTCCCCCCTGCTGGCTTGCTGGGGCCCAGTGATCTGTGCTCTTGGTTCATTAGTGCAGCCAGTGTCTGCGGTGGGTCTTGGATGCTCCTTTCAAGAGGATCTGCTGGGCCTGCTTTGATAGCGCAGCCAAGCAACTGCTGGTTGCAATGTCAAAAATGCCAGAGGCTTCTTTTCTGTGTAGAAAAATCATCTGAAAGCCCAACAGCAAGAGAAAAGCACACGTTTTCTTGCCATAAAACCCAAAAACAAGTTTGGGAAAGAAGGCTGAGACAACAAATGCTCCCTACTCTGTCTGCTGTTGCCTAGATGAGTGCACCTGCATTTGGAAAAACTGCCTCTTCACTTTGTCCCTCATTGAAGACACTTTGGAGACAAGCTTACAATGCCTTGTGAGAGATATGCCAACCTATTCAGTTTTCTCCCATTAGAAGTCGTGTTGGAGAAGCAAATAAGGCCACATCTACTTGTGAAAATGCAAAGAAAATCCAAGACAATATCTGAGTTGCAAGTGACCTTTCCCCACTTTGAATATTAGGGAAGATGGTTTAAATTCTCAACTTTACCTTTCATGTTTATATGAACATTCCCAACTAAAACTAATAATTTCATCTGAATGATAATATCCATTCTCTACTTCCCTTTTCGCTTAAGAAGGCTTTACATGAAATGAAGGGATTTTGATTATATGGAGGTGCAGGACTACAGTGAACAAAATGTCAATTCCAAGAATTCTCTAAACATTGTTTTATTTTTAAAAGTCATGAAATTATAAGGCGTGCCCTTAAAATAATTACTAGGAAAAATTTCCCAATTGCGTTTCTCATGTGTTATAAAGTGTTTTGTGAGATACTTATTTCACTCCTGCCTTTCTACCACATGTGTTCAATGGTATTTGTGGCTAGGCGAGGTGGAGCTGGATAAAAACTTGTGAAAGGGAATGAAGTTGGTGACCCGACCCCTTCTTCCTCCCGACCCTTTAATTTTATCTTCTGAGGCAGTACAGGAGAAACATGTTTGAGCTTGGGGGGACTTCTATCTAAGGTGTAGCCTTTCAGATGAGCACTCCAGTTCTGCGGGACAACAGTGTTAGGAGCGTCTGAAACAGAGAGATCTAATCCTTTTAAAAATTTTATCTAGGGCTTCTGGCATATCCAAAGGAGCTGTTATTTTAAATTCGCCCACCATCTGCATGGCATCCTTCTACCCTACAAGATAAAAGGACGCTTCCACTTGAACAAAAGCTGCTGGTTGAAAGTGTTTCACTTGAGGTTTGTTTGTGTTTTTAAGTGGTAATAGCTTCTTCTCCCCCACCCCCACCCCACTCAGTCTTTTCATCTAAGGACTAGCCACATTTATTTAGCCGGTTTCACTTGAGGTTTGTTTGTGTTTTTAAGTGGTAATGGCTTCTTCCCCCCACATTCCCCTCAGTCTTTTAATCTAAGGACTAGCCACATTTATTTAGCCCGTCTTTCCTATTCACTAATTCAAGATACAGAATGACAGGGAAGAGTCACATCGTAAAATACCACGAAAGCTTCTACTAGAAGAACCAAGGGGAAAGGAGAGTGAAAGAAACTTATGTTGTTGAATGGCACAAAGGTTCTTTTTGAGGTGGGCTTTCTGCTCCACCACCCATATATTTTCCAAGGACAGTTCTAGTTATAGCAGACCTTGCCAGGAATGGGCAGAAGTGGTCAAAATAATGTGTGACTGCAGGGGTGTTGAGGTACTTTTTTTCTGAACTTGTGTTTGTAGGAGTGGAAACCCATGAAGATGTTTTAGTTTCTCCTTAAGACTACAATAAGATTATTTTGCAAAATGATCACTGAAACTTCCATTTGCAATGGGATACATAAATTAGTAGCAGATAGATTTTTATATTTTTTGGAGGGCAGAGAAGATCTAAGCAGTGCTTAATTCTGTGTTACTACAGTTTCTCTAACAAATAAAAGCAAAACTAATTGCCTTATTGGAAGCTTTTGGGGCCATCATTAAGGAATTAAGACACTGTTCTTGGAATTACAAGTTCTGGTTCCTAGGCCCTACTTTGCCACTAACAATACGTATGTCCAATTGCTTAACTTTTTCATTACAAAGGTATCACTCATGCGTTAGTTATTAGAGAAGCTATAGTATACAGCAGTAAAAACAAAAAAATAAAAACAACCTTGGAACAAAATCCGAATTCCTTGCTCAAACAATAAGTTGGAAAATATAATGGGCTTTGGAAAATTTAAAATATATAAAAATCAAATGGCTAATAAACTTAAAGAAAATAAAATCAAGCTCCAGTAATTAAATAAAAGCAAATCAGCAAGCTACCATTAGTTTTGCTTATCAATTAGGAACGAGTTTCAAAAATAGTGATGACTATTGTTGATGGGAGTGTGGCAGAAATTAATATTTATACAACTTTCTGGACTTGGCAGTTTAAAGCCTTTTACCACTTAAACCAACAATTTCACTTTCAATATGTATTTCAAAGAAATAGGAATGTGCATAGAAATTTCTGTCTTATGAAAACAATGCTTCTAGTAATAAAATATTGAAAATAGTGCCACAATAGGGGACTAGTTAAATTATTGATTATATACTTACATTCTGAAATACTATGTAGTTTTAAAGAATTATCTATAATAATAAAAGCATAATATGCTAATTAGACCGGACATCCTTCCAGACCTCCTTCTGGATGAAGCCGCAGTGGGCAGAGGCTGAGGCAGAGGCAGCCAATGGCAGCGGGCGCCGAGACCCTTGCAGGAATTTCATGCATCAGGCCTCTAGTATGTAAAATAATATTCAATGCAGTGGAAAAGTTCGTACTACATTATTATTTGAGAACAAAAGCAGGTTACAAGACAATATCTATAACATGATTCTAATTTTGTAAAAAAATGCATAAGGGTGAAGGCATATGCTGGGGGTGGGAGTGGCTGGGGAGAGGTCAATGGGGAGAAAAGGAGACATATGTAATACTCTAAACAATAAATAATTTAAATTAAATAATGCATAAGGAAATTATTAACATGTTAATAGTCACTAATTTTGGTGTACATGAATTATCTATAATTTTGCTTTGTTTATGCTTTTATACGTTTTCTAAATATTCTTCAACAAGCACATTATTTATCAGGTAATTTGAATAAGAATAAATAAATACTATGAAAAAATGGTCTTTAAGTCTGGTTACCTGTGGCAAATCACTTAAACTTTCTGGACTTGAGATTCTAAAATGAGCCAATTGATTAGATGAGCTTGAGGTTAACTCTGTGAGTCTGAGTTACCAGGCTCTTCAGCAGTAGTAATGTCTTTGTCTTTTTGGCTAACAGATATTGAGGGAGAAGGTAAAGGCATTATTTATTTTTAATTATTTGGCATATTTCCAAAACATTGAGTCAATTTAATGTAATTACCTTTTCATAATTATAATTTCAGAAGTGCTTCCACTTCAATTTCAACTAATCTTTTCGTCAGCTCCTTATATTCCCTGCCTGAGGGCTTGGGGGCATACAGGATCATAAACATTTAGGCACATTGGATTTCTGCTATTTAAAGAACACCTGTGGAGAATACTTATTTGAATCAAATTCTTTGGTAATATAAGTAATAGCCACCAATAGTCATTCTGGAGTTCCCAGTTTCCCCAAATGGTTCTTGGCCACAAGCCACATGAATTTTAGGGGAAATTCAATGAGAGTAACAAGATGGTATCTGGAATGTGCAGCAAAACTAGTGGTTGTGCAGCAGGATGTTCTGAGGTGGTTCTGTTTCACATGCTGTGGGTAGCTTTGAGGATTAATTACTGGAGTTGTTTTTTATTGTTGTTTTCTTCTGAGACTCAAGCGTATTTTCATTTGTCTTTCTGTATTGCCTGTGCCTCTTGAACCATTTTTGCTCTTATTTCAGTGATGGCTATTATTCTGATGGGTAATGTAATATGTAAAATCTATGTTTCTATCCTGATTGTGACCATAAAATAACTTGTTTTCAATAGTATTAAGAGAGGATAAGGCCCTGCCTGGTTTGGCTCAGTGGATAGAGCGTCAGCCTGTGGACTGAAGGGTCCCAGGTTCGATTCTGGTCAAGGGCATGTACCTTGGTTGTGGGCACATCCCCAGTAGGGGGTGTGCAGGAGGCAGCTGATCGATGTTTCTCTCTCATCGATGTTTCTAACTCTCTATCCCTCTCCCTTCCTCTCTGTAAAAAATCAATAAAATATATATATATATAAAAAAAGAAAATGT